>NW_025837268.1:335942-380046 GCF_002878395.1 Capsicum annuum | reverse complement strand
ATTTAGTTTAGTTTGGTAACTTGTGAAGTGAATTAGTGACTTGAAATATTTTAAGTGTAGGTACTTTAAAGGTGAGCTTTTGTTTTGAATTTAGTAATGTAAATGGTCACTTGTGAAGTGAATTAGTGACTTAAAATATTTAAGTGTGGGTATTTGAAAGGTGAACTTTTGTTTTGAATTTAGTAAGGTACATGGTCACTTGAGAAGTGAATTAGTGATTTCGATTTGTTTAAGTGTAGGTAATTGAAATGTGAACTTGTGTTTTGAATTTAGTTTAGTTTGGTAACTTGTGAAGTGAATTAGTGACTTGAAAATGTTTAAGTGTAGGTACTTGAAATGTGAAATTTTGTTTTGAATTTAGTTTAGTTTGATAACTAGTAAAGTGAATTAGTGATTTGAAAATGTTTAAGTGTAGGTATTTGAAATGTGAACTTTTATTTTGAATTTAGTTTAGTTGAAGTGAATTAGCGACTTGAAGTGAAAACAGGAAAAGCGACCACATGTGGTCGATTTTTGTGGCCGCTTTTCTTATTTTTTCTAGTAGTGGTAGTTACTTAAAAATATGGTTAAGTATAGTGACTTGAAATGTGTACTAGTGACTTGAAAATTGTTTAAGTGTTGTTACTTGAAATGTGAATTAGTTACTTGAAAGTGGTTAAGTATAGTTAATTGAAAATGGTTAAGTATAATTACTTGAAATGTGAATTAATTATTTGTAAATGGTTAAGTGTAGTGATTTGAAATATGTACTAGTGAATTGAAAATGGTTAAGTGTAGTGACTTGAAATGTGAATTAGTTATTTGAAAATGGTCAAGTGTAGTGACTTGAAATGTGTACTAGTGACTTGAAAATGATTAAGTATAGTTACTTGAAAATGCTAATCTATACATATTTATATTTGTTGATTGTTATGATTTTATTTGATACTATAATATCATAAAATTTATGCTAATAATGTATTCTTAGCGCTTTTTATGACCTGAGTTAACATATTCTTATGTAGAATGAGTTTGAAAGAAAGAAACAAGAAATATTAGCTACTCAAAGTGCATCAATTGTGAAAGGAGGATGAGAAAGGAATTACTAATTAGACTTGTTGATGAAGAATGTATACAAGAAATCATCTGCAAATGATGAACGCCCATCTCAAGAAGACAACCAAGCTTATGAGGATGAAAGTGATGGTGACTCTGACGACGTGAATGAAATTGATAATCCTGATAACGTGAATGAAAGTGATCTGATCCTGATGATAGGTAGTTTTATTGAGGATTCAAGTTTAAATATTTTGTTTTGGACCATTTAAGAATCATACATTATTGATGTGGATGTTTTGAATTGTGTTTTTTTTTTGTTAGCCGTAAGGGTTTACATTAGATTTGTATTGAATGATATTTTTGAGAATTATTAAAGGTTTTGAATATATTTTTGATTAATTATGAAATGTTTTTAGTAATTTACATGTGAATTATTATTTGGGAATTTTTATGTGGATGTACATGCTAAATATTTATGAAAATTTTCTGGAAAAAAATTGTACTTGCGGATTTACTCGGGGTATTTCATACGAATTTTCTTACGGAATAGTTTTATAAATATCTGCAAGAAATTTTATCAAATAATTCATGCAAAATTTTTATGGTTAATCGCAAATAAATTCACAAATAACATACCTGGGGATTTATTTTCGCAACTAAATTACTTAGGGATTTACTTGAAAATCTTCGTGGGGAATAATTTGGGAATTTTTTTTCTGAAAATCCGCAGGTAAAATCCTTTTTATGAAATTTTATCAAATAATTCATGCAAAATTTTGATGTTTAATCGCAAATAAATCCGTAAATAACGTACCTACAGATTTATTTTCACAGCTAAATTACCTAGGAATTTACTTGGGAATCTTCGTGGGGAATAATTTGTGATTTTTTTTGTGAAAATTCGCAAGTAAAATACGCAGGTAAATCCGCAAATAAAATACCTGTGGATTTATTTCCGCAGCTAAATTACCTAGGAATTTTATAAATCTGTAGGTAATAATTACCTACGAAGGTATTTCCTTTGGATTCTAATTGATAATAAAATCCGCAGGTAATCAAATTACTTGGGGATTTCACCACATTATCCCTATGAAAATTCTCAGGTAATAACCAGTTTTCTAGTAGTGGCACTCTCCAATAATAGAAGCTGCAAAAAACTTCTCTTCATGATCTTTAACATTTTTTGCAACTTGAGTTGGCTGCACTTGAGCTGGTCGATCTTGATTTTTTTTGCAGACCTTATCCACATGACCAAACTTTTTATAGACCTTGCATTGAACTCCAAGTCTGTATCAACAAAACTTATCCGTATGATTGATCTTTTTACAATAGGGACAAGGTGGATACTTCGATCTTCTATATCTCCCTTTGTTGTTATATTTCTCCTTCTTCTCCTTTCCATGTCTTCTATTTAATTGACCTTCTAATTCACCACCAGACTGAGCTTTAGAATTTTGAGCAGGCACAAGAGCAACTTCATTTGAACTCCCTTCCTCTCTAAAAGCTTTTCTTTGCTCCACAGCTTGAAGAGCGTTGGATAGTTCATTTAGCGTGATATGAGACATATCCCAAGTATCTTCTATTAAGGAGTTTTTTGCTTCGAACTTCTCTGGGAGTGTCACCATCACCTTCTCAATAATCCTGTTCTCTTCTACATTTTCTCCCAACAATCGAATATGATAAAAAATTTTCATGATCCTATCAATAGATTCTTTCATTTTTTCAGTCTCTTTCATCCTCAACATCTTAAATTATTTTCTTAGATTTAATATTTTCATTTGTCTCGTCCTATCAGTCCCCTGAAATTCTTTCTTCAGCATATCCCAAGCTTCTTTGATAGTTTCACATGCCATTATCCTTGTAAAAATTGATTCGGAGACAGCTGTGTGAATGAAAGACAAGGTTTTTGGACCTTTTGCAATCTCTTCTTCATGATTTCTGATCTGTTGAAGAGTTGGGTTTGCTCTTAAAGGTTCTGGAGCATTGTCTTCCTCAACATACTTTCATAAACCAAGACCTCTCAAGTATGTCTTTATCTTTACAACCCAAACTTAGTAATTCTCTCCATTAAAGATAGGAGGTGAAAGAGAAGAGCTGATGGATGCCATGTCAAAAAGAGAACTAGACAGAAAGAGACTTGAACAAGTTAAGCTTTTTGGGTGATCTTTGCTGTTTTTTTTTCTCAAAAAAACAATCCCTTATAGATCAATCTTGCTCTGATATCAATTGAAGGAGAGAAAGTGAAACAAACATGAAGAAAGAGATAAAAAAACTGAGAAGTAGTGCAGTGATTTTTCATTCATACATCAAATCTATAGGCGTAACACATAAGTGGTCTGAAGATATTCCTCAAAATATGCAAACATGTCTCCTTATGTTGTGCTTAAATAAAGCACCGCCACTCACTACAACTAACTTCAAAACATCTAGAATTTACAACAAAATAATCTTAAGATTACAACAAAATATCAAGCTCAAGATGCCTAATTGACAGTAGTTAGCATCACACAAAATCAGTACCCTTTATCATAATCATTCGTATTACAATGAAAAACCTCGACGGGTAAGTGTTGGTGGGTTGTACTATGATTCTACTGTCGGTGATTACAAGATTCAATTGATGTATGACTTGATTTATGCTATCTGCTCTTTGATTCGCCATTCTTGGTCAACAAAAAAAAGTTCCCCTTGTCCAGTAATACCATTACCACCTGGTGACATATTTTTGGAATTAGTACTGCAAGTTGTGTATTTTGGTCTATGATTAATGGAGAAATCCATCTATTCGTAGATAGAGCTTCTATGATTGTATACTTTGACGTGAAGTCATATGAAGTGAAAAATTTTCCCACACCAGATTTTATAGGTTAGAACGATTTCTTTTATTTGACTAGTATCAAAGGTTGTCTTAGTTATATGGTGGTAGAATTGAAACCAAAGAATTGGACATATGGATAATGGAACAAGATGGGAAGCTGGAAATAGTTACTGAACATATGCAACTTGCTCTGTACTTGCAAAATGTTTGTACAAGATAGAGTGCTTTTGGGCCGCATGAGAAATGGTGACATTGTCTTACAAGGATGACATTGCTAATAATAATTTGATTGAAAAGATTATCGTTGGAACTTTTATATTATGATATCATCATGCAATTTTCGAGGAAATGCTTCAACCATCTTCGCCAAAAGATCTTTATCTTCAGAGTAGATCACTAAAGTATTCTCAAGGATTTTATCCTCCTCTTCAGTCCAGAAAGAGCTATTGCAAGTCCGGTCGGTGCTCATTTTCTTTTGGATCTACAAGAAAAAGCTCAAACATGAAAAGGGAAAGTACTTGCAGAGGATTCCGAAAACGGATGAGTTTTAACATATCACAAAAACAACCACAAATATGTAGCATCATAGTAAGATTTTCTGTAACCTATGACACTCGATAACCAAAAACAATTGCAGCAAGACATGCATTCCTTAAGAGAAGTAAAAAGAACAAAACATGACGATACATGTGGTACACTACCCACAAAACTCCTCCAAAGATACGAAACATATATGAAAACAGCGACATTCTTTACCTTTTCTATCGAATGTATGGTTTCATGAATAGAAAGAAGAATACAAAGAAGAAAACTATTTGTCTAGAGAAAATAAATATATGTCTATGTTCTTGTTAGTGATGCAAAAAAAAAATCTTTATGGCCTTGTACCATGTAAAGTTTAAAAAATCCTAACAATCCTCATATGTTTTTAGGGTATAGGTTTAAGGATAAGAGAAGTGTTCTAGGTAGAAGTTTAACGAGATGACTGTAAGCAATATCAAATAGGAAAGTGTCATGTCACATCCCTTCATGCCATAGACCCTTGGCTCAAGGAAAAGTATATCAAAGCAGATCAAAAAAGGGAAGATTTATAGAACCAACAACAACAACATACCTAGCATGATCCCACAAGTAAGTCTGGGGTTGTTAAATTGTACTTACCCTTACTTTGGGAAGAAGGGAAGTGTACTATATATCCTCGACTCAAGCAAAGCATATAAAAAAAAGAAAACATTTACAAAACCAACAGGAACAGCATACCTAGTGTAATATGACAAGTGAGGTTTGGGAAGGGTAGAGCATGCGTATAATTCATCTCTATCTTGGGAGGTTGTAATGAACCTTCAGGTCATTTTATGTATTCCTACTTATTTTCATCATTAGAGCTTTTCCATTGCCGCTCCAAGTCATTTAAGAATTTCTGGAACAGATAGTTCGATTACCGGGTAGTTCGTTGGATTTTTAGAGCCAATTTCCCGTTCAGAAGTCTTCGCCGATTTGAAATGTCCACCGAGTGAAAACTTCAGTAAAATGATTTTTGGATGTAAATTTTGACTACGTCAATAGCTCTGTAATCTAAATTTTAGGCTAGGTAAACCCTTGGTTCGTATGCCATTGCACCCAAGGTCATTTCGACCCATTTGTCGAAAAGTCAAAAAATTGAAAGATATGGGTGTGGGACCCCCAAGTAGCCTAAATTACCTCGGATATAAAATACGACTTCACCAATGCATCTGAAATGTCGAAATTAGTGGGTTAACATTGTCTGCTTGCAAAAAACAGAGTCCAAACGAGTCCGGAAGGTCATAAACAAATTTTTACCTTGTGGGCCCGTTTTAGCCGCGTAATAAAGGGAAAACTACACAAATAGCCTCAAAATAAGGTGGCTTTTAAATATTGATCCCAAATAAAAAAGTTCATAAAAATAGCCTTCAGCTATTAAGTGATATATTTTATGACAAAATTATCCATGAACAATGGAGTAAATTACACAGGTGATTCTTATAATGGATAACAACTTCATCCATTGATCTTTCAACTTTTTTTTTTCTCTCTATTTAATTTCACTTTGATTTTTATTTTTTATTTTCTCTTTTTATTTTTGTTTTTTCACGACCCTTACTTTTTCCCATTTTCCCTCTCTAACTTCTTTTTTTTTCTTTCTTATTTTACTGTGATTTTTTATTTTCTCTTTTATCTTATTTTTTTGTTATTTTTTTAGTTTTTAATAAACTCTTACTTTTTTTGCATTTACTCCTCTCACCATTTACTTTTATAAAAATAGGCTTTTTTTATTTTTCTTTTATTTTTATTTATTCTTTTTTTCTTTTTATGTTTTGCTCAGCCTTTATTTTTATTTTATCTTTTTTTCTTACTTTAAGCCACCTTTATTTTATTTTTTTGTTCTCTCTCAACTTTTACATTTTCTTTGATTTTTATTTTTTAATATTGTTTTTCATTTACTTTTTTTGCAAGTTTTATTATTTTTATTCTTTTCTTTTATTTCTTCCAATGAAGTTTCATCTCATGAACAAGAGTTGACACTATCACATTATAAAGGCAAAACTTATGACTTTCAAAAAACAAGCTACGCTTCATGAGCAAGAGTTTACACTGCCATATTGTAGAAACAAGACTTATGACTTTCAAACAACAAGTTATGTTTCATGGGTAAAAATTGACACAACCACATTATGTTTTGATTTATGAGATGTTCTATAACTCTTACCTTAGAGGCAAGACTTAGCTCAAGAACTTTCAAACAATAAATTATGCCCCATGGGAAAGAGTTGACTCTATTATGAGATGTTCAACAACTATTGCCTTAGAGGCAAGACTTAGCTCATGGACTTTCAAAGTACAAATTATGTCCCACATGCAAGAGTTGATACTACCACGCTATGTCTTTATTTATGAGATATTCTAAAACTCTTGCCTTAGAGGCAAAACTTAGTTTAAGGACTTTTAAACTACAAATTATGCCCCACTGGCAAGAGTTGACACTACCACGTTATGTCTTCATTTATGAGATATTCTGAAACTCTTGCCTTAGAAGTAAGACTTAGCTCAAGGAATTTCAAACAACAAATTATGCCTAACGAAAAAGAGTTGACACTATCACAGTATGTATTTATTTAGGAGATGTTCTACAAATCTCACCTTAGAGGCACGACTTATCCCAAGAATTTTCAAACAAGTTACGTATATTGGGCAAGAGTTAACACTAACACATTGTATTTTTTATTTATGAAATGCTCTATAACTCTTGTCTTAGAGGTAATACTCACCCCAAGGACCATCAAACTACCAGTTATGCCCCTTGGGCAAGAGTTAACACCACTACGTTATGTATTAATTTATGAGATGTTTTATAACTTTTTTCTTAGAGGATAGACTTAGACCAAGGACTATCAAGTAACAAGTTATGTCTTCTCATGGGTAAGAGTTGACATTACCACATTGTGATTTGATTTATGCGATGTTCTATAACTCTTGTCTTAGAGGCAAGGCTTAACCCAAGGACTTTCAAATAACAAGTTACACCACATGGGTAAGAGTTGACACCACCACATTGTGCTTTGATTTATGAGATGTTCTATATTCTTGCTTTAGAGGCAAAACTTAAGACTTAGTCCAGAAACTTTTAAATAAAAAGTTACGCTCTACGGATAAGATTTGACACTACCACATTGTGTCTTGATTTATGAGATATTTTATAAATCAAAGACTTTTAAACAACAAATTATTCCCCATGGATAAGTGTTGACAGCACCACATTATTTTTTGATTTATGAGATGTTCTATAACTCTCGCCTTAGAAGCAAGACTTAACCCAAGAATTTTCAAACAACAAGCTATGCTCTACAAGCACGACGTGACACTATCACTTTGTGCCTTGATTTATGAGTTGTTCTATAATTTTTGCCTTAGAAACAAAACTTATCCCAAAGAACTTCCTAACAAAAATTCCTGCCCTTAAATTTACATTGATGACAAAAAAGAAGATCCATTTGCGGATTATCTAATTTTTTATTTATTAGCAAAATATAATAGAATTTGAGAAAAAAAATAAAAAAGAGATCAAACAAAATAGAGAAATAAAAAAAAGAGATTGAGAAAAAAAAAGATAAGAAAAAAATAAAGATTAAGAAAAAAGCAAAGAATTAAAAAAATTGAGAAACAAAAGTGAGAGGGAAAAAATAAAAATAAAATTTTAGAAAAATAAGGATAAAATGATAAAAACAAAAAATAAAAGAAAAATAAAGTTTGAGTCAAATGAATTAAAAAAAGATAAATAAATAAATAAATGAAGAAATAGATAATGTTTGAGAAAACAATAAAAAAAATAAAAACCTAAAGGTTGAGATAAATGAAGTAAAACATGAAAAAAACTTAAAGGAAAAATAAAAAATGAAAATAATAAAAATAAAAATAGAAACAAATTAGTAGAAAAATTTTAAAATATTTGAGGTGTAGAGGGGCAAAATTATACTTGTGCTGCACTTAAAAAGAAAGCAAGGTTGGTCTTTAAAGTCTTTTTTAATTGAGGTAAAAAATCCAAAGTAACCCACTATTGGAGCTATACCATGTAATTTTTTGTGTATAAAAAGACACCTTGGCCGAATTTTGGGCATTTTTCACCTCTCTTTAAACCCTAGTAGCCCAAGAATAATATGTTGACTTCAAATTAAGTCTTGGGGGTGAATTAGAAGTTCGATTATCATATATATTCATGATTAACAATGGATTTGAGGTAAGAAACTCTAAGACCCCGTAAAAGTCTAAGTCAAAATTCAGCCTTTAAATCTCCTTAAGGGATCCCAACACTTAGAAAATTTTAGCCAAGTGTTAAGGACTTAGTCTCATTTTAAGATTTCAAACTTCGAGGATTTATTTCATGACCTTTATGACATCCTTTTGTCAATTTTTAAGTTGATTCACGATGGGGCAAGTCAATAGTACATCTCGGGTGAGTTTTGGGATTTTTGAAATAGCATAAGGGCATGTTTGGATGTCCAAAACAGTAGCTCTACGCAATTAGCCCGCATCGGCATGGGTAGTCACCCCGCTCCAGGAAAGGCATCGCCCTGGATTGTCCCCCACTCTAAGCAGGGCGCCGCCTTGGCTAGTCCACCTGGGCCAAAAATCTGCACTCTAGCCTAAACTTTTAAGGGAAAAAGGGTCATTTCTCCACCCCTATATAGACCTAAAACACGAGATTCAGCCACTCTTAAGCAAATTATACTTTATTTCTCTCAAATTCTCTCAAGAACAAGGCCTAGGATATTTATTTCAAGATCCAAATTCAAGAGCTTTCACCGTTAATCTTCAGGAAACTTTCATCCAAGGTATATAAAGTGTTCATCCAAGGATTCCTTTCATCCTTGGAGCTCAAGAAACCAATTTTAAATCATGAATGGTGATTTTCATGTTGTGTATTGATTATAACCATGATGATGTTAATATATGATTTCCAAGTTGGAATCTTTATGTATATTCAATGAATTATGTTAGCATGTGGGTTGAAATTTATGAATTTGAGGTTGATTAATGAACTCATGATGTATTGGTTTAATGTTCATGCCTAAGCCTAAAGTTATGCATCCTATGTGTTTGATAAAATGCCTAAGAGAATAGCAATTATGCATTATGTCTCAATTGTGACAAAAATGATGAATCCATGATATACTCTCATGTTCAAAATGACTCTCATTCTAAATTTATGCCTTGTAGTTGTTTGATGGAATGCTCATAAGACTAGAATTATGAAATTATGATGTGTTTGAATTCATTTATATCCATGTACAAGATTATGAATATTAAGTGCTTCATGAAATCCCTCAAAGATTGTATTATAAAACGTTGACTATGGTCATGTGTTCCAGAAGTGTCATGTCTTATTTATTTTCATGATATAGAGTTCTGGGGGTATTTAATACCCTACAATTTAGCTATGTGCCTAGAGCCAGTGTCAGTTTTCAAGATACTCTCAGTTAAGCCATGATTATTAGAATTCAGTTAGTCACGGGACTCAGGAAAACTCAGTAATCTAAGTATCAGTCAAGTCTTATTTAGTATTCAGTTAAGTCCTCAGTAAACTTAGTCAGTTAGTAGAATTTTATAGTATTCTGTTGTCAACAGAACTCAGCGAAATCAGTCCAGTTCAACTCAGTATAATCAGTTCAGTGTCTATTCAGATGGGAGTAGGATTCAGCACCAAGTGAGCCCAAGGATAGGAACTCACCAGCAAGTAGAGGGTGTGATTCTTAGAAGCAATTCTTGTGCCCCAGAACTACATAGCTAGCGTAGGTTGAGACATCAAACCTGCTAAATGAGGGTGGATGAGATGGCTTAACCTATTAGATGAAGGTCCCGCCATTCTCGTTAGAGTACCTAATAGATGAGGGTTACGCACAGCTTGTCCTTATCAGTGGCGCGGTATTGACACCCTTCCAACTGAGGTTACAGATTAGACCCCAAATTAATTATATTATCTTATTTGAGGCATGTCGGTTAGATGACTACCTCCCACAGTCTCAGCCTCAGTCTTTAGAATATGACTCAGATAGTTCTACAAATTTTAGGACTGTCAGATACAGTCATACAACTCAGTACGAAACTCAGGTAGTTCCATTAGAATTAGGACTATTAGACACAGTCACTTAGTAAACAGTATATCAGTTATCAATTACCTCAGTTATCAGTAAACTTAGTATTCATAATCCTAATAATTCCAGGTATGGTTAAGTATTTATGCATATATCCTCACACAGTCATGTTCATGTCATTCAGTCAGTTATAGTTCATGCATATGAACCCTTACATTCAGCCTAACTCCCTTTGCATACCATTACATTCTTACGTACTGACTCATACTTTTATTTTCTGCTATGGTGTTTTATACCATAGGTTCGGACGCTCAGTTCCCTATCATACTTAGCAGTTCAGCTTCCAGCAGTCAGAGTCATTGGTGAGTCCTCATAGTTCGAGGACATGATTATCTTATTATTTTATTGTCTTAGTACTTAGTTTTTTTCAGTAGTTGGAGTTAGTTGGGGACATGTCCAATCAACTCCTTATTTAGACAATTTTAGAGGCTTTTTCAAACTATAACATATTCAGACAGTTATTTCAGAGTTGGCATTGTTATTAGTTTTGATCCTTATGGCATTTCAACCCATTATTTTGCATATTTCAATATTATTGTACAGTTATTGCAGCAGGTACGACTCATGGGTTAGCTAGTGGTCCTTCGAGATTGTTAGCACCATGTAGTATTCGAGGTACTAGACTCGAGGTGTTACAGAATCCTTCCATTTCGTACTCTAATTTCTTGAATTTTTTACCAAAACCCCAAATGGCTTGAGACTTGATTTTAGCCCCAAATATGGTCATTTTGCACAAATTTCTTAAGGGATTTAACATCATAATGGTATTTGAATTTTGGGTTGGTCTTGGAAACTCAATTTTCATGTGTGGGACCTACTCGGGGTTTTTTTGTATCATTTTGGACACAAATCACAATGATGAGATATGGGTGTTGTTGTTCTCGTAATAATAAATAGATTATGTTTTTGATAGTGTGGATCCTTGGAGAAGCTTCGAGGAAAAAAAAAGTGAAGATTGTTGATTACTGAGCTATTTTTGGATTCAAGGTAGGTTAGGCTTACTTTTTTAGATTGAGCTTTATTATTATATGATTTTGATATCTTGTTGAGACTGGGATGGGTTTTAGGCATTGGTATGTTAAATGGTATAGTTGGGATAAGTTGAACTACTTAGGCCATTGGACTTGTATAGTGTGGTGACTCACTTATATCTTAGAACCTTGGCTAGTTGAACTTATTATCTCATGAATAGAATGAAAATGCTCTAGTTTTTGTAATTCGATGGGAGTGACCTTGCTAACTCATACTAAGAGTAATCTGACCGTATATATGTTTAGTTGTAAAATTTGCCTTAGATTCCTTGAATGAACTAAGAATAATACTTAAGAAAGAAAAATCTCATAGAACTAGCATGGATTGCTTAACCTCTAAGACATGATGTAAGAGAATTAGTCTAGTCCTAGGTAGAAGTTTGTAATGCCGCAATTTTCAAACCTAGGATGCTACACGGTGGTCATGACCCCGAAGGACCACAAGCTAACTCATGACTGATATATGTACCTGTACACTGCATAATATATAAATATAAATGCAAAAAGTTGGCGAAAACTTTCCATAAGGTTCAAAACATCTAAAAATACTCTAAGCTGAAAACTGAATACTAATACATCTGTCTGAAAAGCCTCTAACTATCTGAACTATGGAGTTGATGGGATATGTCCCCAACTAACTCCATCTACTGAAATAAATCTGAATCTAATGAGATAGTAAAATATAAGGATCATCCTCGAATAAAGAGGACTCACTGCTACGTCTACTGCTCCTTACTGGGTCTAGACTGCTAAAAGTGCTCTGGGGCTCGTGCTTCTGAACCTATGGTGTTAAATAAAAAGATACACCATAGCGCAAATGCATAAGTATGTTAGAATGTATAGAGTGTGCAAATGAGGTAAGGATAAATGCAAGGGCTTATGCATGAACAATAACTAACTGAATGATATGCAAGAGCTGGATTATCATACATAGAGAATCTGTAACTACTTAACATACTGTGCATAATGTGACTGAGCATACTGGGACTGAATCCAATAACTTATACTAAATATACCATCAATCTGAGGTTTCTGAACATACTAAGATTATACGTATCTGAAACTACTGAAACTGATATATGTACTTATTACTACTAATAAACTGGATGACTGAGTCTACCGATAACTGATATTAACTAGTTGAATCTGAGATCAAACCTATTTAGAGGGATAATCTCTAAATCTTCTAATAATAATTAAGATTGACTAGGCTTGAGATCAGGCCTAACTAATGCGTGATCTCTGGAACTGTATTAAGAATACTCAACTGAATCTGAGACTAAGATCAAGACTATCTAACGGGTGACCTCTGTAGGTACTGATACTGAATAACTTTATGTGAGACTAAGCCTATCTAGCGGGTGGTCTATGAATCTATGGAACTATCTGAGTTCCTCACTGAGATTGATGATGTATCTGAGAGTCCTAATTTTTAAGTCCTACTCTGAAGGCTGATACTGAAACTATAACTGTGGCAGTTCTCACTTAACCGACATACCCCGAATCTAATCTAGTGAGGTCTAACCTGTAACCCCAGCTGGAATGTCTTTTCTTGGTTTTTTTGAAGGAGAGCTTGAATCTTGTTCTTGGGTGATGATCTTAAGAGGAAACCCTAATTTTCTTATTCTTGAGAGTGGAGAGGATTAAGCAGTTTTAAAAATGATTTATGATGGTTATGTATGTGAATTTGATGATTTATGTCATGGAAGGTGAAGGGAAAGTCCAAAATAACCCTATGAAACCGCTTCCTAGTACTAAAATTATCAGCTGACGACCAAGGCTGATAAGCCATTAGAAATATGATAAGTCATCATAAATTTCGTCAAAAATGTGAGAAGTCATCAGAAATGTCGTCAGAAATGTGATAAGTCGTCAGAAATGCTGTCACTCAGTTTCAAGGCTAACATGCTAGAGTAAAATGGGCATAACTTTTTGCTCTGATATCAGATTTGGGCAAAATTCGTATCATTGGAAAGATAATTCAATTATATATCTGTTGGTAGGTCATGAGCTCAAAAATTCATAGTACAACAAGAGATATGCTCATTTTAATTTGACTATAGTAATATCCTTCCCAAGAATTCAATCGGTAAGGAATGTTTTGCTTCGTCTGATAGCTGTGAGTTATTTGAAACATTAATATACATCTAACTTACTCATAAAACTATAAAAGAATCATGATGTACTATTCATGAGATTAAAACATGGCGCTACTATTGGTTTTGATTTTTTTCAGGGTATTACAATGTCTCCCTCTTGGGAATATTCGTCCTCGAATGAGACTGACTGAGAGGGGAGGAATGATAGACCAAACATGAACTAAACATGAATAACTAGATCATGATCTCATGACTGACATGACTAATAAACTGTCTATATCATACTGAATATGCATAGCTGATGTATGTGTAACTAATTCTGAATGCATGTAAGATCTAAACCTACTCGTAAGCTGATTTCTCATAATCTACATGCATATCTAATGCATGGATGCGTGAATGATTTGTTCTCATAGATGCATAACTAGGTATACTGATAAGCTGAACTTTCTCTACTGAACATGCATATCTAATGTATGAATGTTTGACTGAACTGAATCCTAGAGACATGACTGATTATGCAATAATGACTGATGCAAAGCTTGTAATGAGAATATGATCATGAAACTAAATGGATTTAAGGAATTTGATAACTTTGGTGAGTCATGGAGTATCTCTCCCTTGGGACACTATGTACCGCTATGCACACTTACCTTACTGATATACTAGGGCGATGCACAGGGCATCTATGAACTAGATCAAGACTGAACCTCGGGAGTCTGAAACTAATGCATATCATGAAGATAAAAGATTCATACATAACCAAATCTATGTTAGGAAAACTTTCTGGATCATGGCGAGTCTGAAGTGAATAGAGTTGATTTTGATGCTGACCACTATTGGTACTAGGAGTGGCGCCCTGCTGACGCGAATCTCTACCTTTCTGAGCTAAGACTCTACACTCCCGCACTTTGTGACCTGGCTTACCATATCCAAAACATACCTGACTATTGGCTCTGTATGCACCTAGATGGTTCTTGTCATACTCTCCACAAAGCGGAAAAGTATCCTCACTTCTAACACTACTCTGGGCTTTGGAGCCTCGTGCCCCATCATAATTGACATCTCCAAAATTTGGTGCAGGAACACTAGCTGAGGATAGAGCTGGGACTGAAGTCTTCTGACTATGGTGAGAACGATAACCACCCTGTGACCCAACTTGAGAAAAGTTGTAACTACCTGTTTAAAATATCTTATTTGATCTCTCCCTCTCCTTAGATTTATCTTCCTCTATCTGCTGGGCATGCATCATTAACCTAGCAAAATCCATGTCTCTATTAAGCATAGCGATTCTATACTCCTTGAACACCAACGCGGACACACTAGTCACAAACTTAATCATACTCACTCTAGGGTCATCTATCAAGTCGGGAGCATACATAGCTAACTGGTTGAACTTAAGACAATACTCTTTCACTGTCATGGATCCTTGTGTCAGGTTCATAAACTCTTCTACCTTAGCTTCTCTCATCTCTAGTGGGAAAACTTATCTAAGAAGACATCCTGAAATATCTTCCAAGTCATGGGAGTTGCATCTTCCCCTCTACTCTTCTTCCATAACACTACCCAATCATGAGCAATATCTTTCAGCCTATAAGATGCTAATTCCACACTCTCCTCCTCTGATACCTGTATAATTTGGCTGATCTTCTTCACCTCTTCTAGATAAAGATGTGGGTCCTTACCTACTACTGACCCAAAGAATTTTGGCAGGTTCATTCTCATAAAATTTCTAATCTTGGCTGCAGCTGAATCCCCATCTTACCAAGGTGGGGCTGCAGCCTGACGGTTGCCCTGAACACTAGTGGTCAAAGCTTGGGCTAGCACCTAAAAAGGTGCACGAAACTCTGTATATGACATATGCTCATTCAAAGGATCTACGGGCTGAGGTGGCTGATTATCATTCCTATGGGCATTATCTCTACTAGGAGGAATGTTCTACTAATGGAAGAGGAATAAGGATTAGACTGAGAGTTCAACTTGAGCTTTTTGCTCACTGGCATAACACAAATACTAAAAAAAGGGAAAATATTCCTAAAACATCTTATATCCTCCTGTACATAAATGTGGTGTGCAACACACCCATGCACAAGACTACTAGATGCGGCTTTTCAGACTTCTTAGGACACTATTGAACCTTAGGCTCTGATACCAAGTTTGTAACGCCTCAATTTTCCAAACTAGGGTGCTACACAGTGTTCATGACTCCAAAGGACGACAAGCCAACCCATGACTGATATCTGTACCTGTACGTTGCATAATATATAAATATAAATGTGGAAAGCTGGCAAAAACTTGCCATAAGGTTCAAAACATCTAAAAATAATCAAAAATAAAAACTGAATACTAATACATCTATCTGAAAATCCTCTAACTATCTGAAGTGTGGAGTTGATGGAACATGTCCCCAACTAACTCCATCTACTGAAAATAATCTGAATCTAATGAGATAGTAAAATATAAGGATCATTCTCGAATGAAGAGGACTCACTGCTACGTCTACTGCTGCTGAGTAGGCCTGGGCTGCTAAGAGTGCTCTGGGGCTCGTGCTTCTGAACCTATGGCATCAAATAAAATACCATAGCGCAAATATATTAGTACGGGAATGTACTGAGTATGCAAATGAGGTAAGGCTAAATGCAAGGGCTTATGCATGAACAATAACTAATTGAATGATATGCAAGAGCTAGATTAGCATACATAGAGAATTTGTAAACGGATAGCAGAACATACTAAGATTATACGTATCTGAAGCTACTGAACTGATATCTGTACTTATTAAATGAAAAAACTGGATGAATGAGTCTACCGATAACTGATATTAACTGGCTTAATCTTAGATCAAACCTATCTAGCGGGATGATCTCTAAATCTTCTAATAATGATTAAGATTGACTGGGCTTGAGATCAGGCCTAACTAACGGGTGATCTCTGGAACTGATATTAAGAAGGCTCAATTGAATCTGAGACTAAGATTAAGCCTATCTGATGGGTGACCTCTGTAGGTATTGATACTGAATAACTTTATGTGAGACCAAGCCTATCTAGCGGGTGGTCTATGAATCTATGAAACTATCTGAGTTTCTCACTGAGATTAATGATTATATCTGACAGTCCTGATTTCTGAGTTCTACTCTGAAGACTGATACTGAAATTGTAACTGTGGGAGTTCTCACTTAATCGATATGCCCCGAATCTAAACTAGTAGGGTTAAACCTGTAACCCTAGCTAGAAGGGTGTAAATACCATGCCACAGGTAGAGACCTCTATTATGGTCAAGCCTCTCTGATGGGTGACCCTGAATAGGAAGTCAAGCCGAAGGTAATATAATAGTCAAGTCAAGCCTTAATCAGACGGGTGACTCCTGGTCCTGCGTTGTCTATGCAGTTCTGGAGTACCAGGATTGCTGCTAATGCCTCTGCCTCTCTAATGGGGAAGCCGTCATCCCTATACTCGCTCGGTGATAGTTCTTACTCCCAACTAAAAGACTATAAACTGATACTTAACTAAACTAAAACTGAGCTGAATCTGTTATTATTCATATTTCTTAACTGATCTGACTGGGTTCACTTGGTTCCGTTATCTGACAGAATACTACTGAATCTAATATCTGACTAAATGATACTAAGTTCTAAATTTTGTAACTAACTGAGTTCTACAGATCATAGCACGACTGAAATTATCTTTAGACTGACTCAGCTCTAGGCACACAGCTATATTTTTCGGGTACAAGTACCCCCAGGACTTGATAGAAGAAAATTGACAAAACATGACTTATTGAATTCACGACTAACATCAACATGATAGCATGTATTCATGTATACATAATTGAGGACTTCATACTAACATATAACAATTCATTCAACAAGGGTCGCACAAGGATAAGAATGCACACAACATAGTATAATTCATTCACTGTGGTCTCTCAACAAACACTTGGCATGCATGGCCTATACTAAATTTGGGGGTTTCTAGGCAATATGATATAATTACCCAATTTCCTTCACACCTGCATTTTATCAAACACATGGGGAGCATGCTTTGGTCATATAACAATTTCCACACCTAATTCTCACGGATAATCAATCAACATACAACTTGAAGGGATTTATCATGAACATCACATAATTATTGCATAATAGGTTCAAAGTTTGCAACTTTATAATCATATCATGAATTAAAACTCAACAACAATATATCCTTCAAAATCAATTCACATAAATCATGAAAAACACATAAATTTAAAATCTTGAATTTAGAAAGAGGGATTCTTGAACTTCTTGTATGGAAGGGACCCAAGAATCAACACTTGCATACCTCAAACACTTGAATCTTGAAAGAGAATGTCTTTTCTTGGTTTTCTTGAAGGAGAGCTTGAATCTTGTTCTTGGGTGATGATCTTGAGAGAAAACCCTAATTTTCATGTTCCTGAGAGTGAAGAGGATTAAGGGTTTTTAAAACTGATTTATGATGGTTATGTACATGATTTTGATGATTTATGTCGTGGAAGGTGAAGAAAAAGTCTAAAATACCCCTACGAAACCGCTTCCTAGCTAGTGAAATTATCAGCTGACGACCAAGGATGATAAGCCATCAGAAATGTGATAAGTCATCAAAAATGTCATCAGAAATGTGATAAGTCATCTAAAATGTCGTCAAAAATGTGATAAGTCGTCAGAAATGTCGTTACTCAGTTTCCAGGCTGACATGCTGGAGTAAAATGGGCATAACTTTTTGCTCCGATATCGGATTTGGGCGAAATTAGTATCGTTGGAAATATAATTCAATTATATATCTGTTGGTGGGTCATTATCTTAAAAATTCATAGTAAAATGAGAGATATGCTCATTTGAATTTGACTATGCCAATATCCTTCCTAAGAATTCAATCGATATGGAATGTTTTGCTTCGTCTGATAGCTGGGAGTTATTTGAAGCCTTAATATACATCTAAATTACTCATAAAACTATAAAAGAATCATGATGTACTATGCATGAGATTGAAATATGGTGCTAATATTGGTTTGGATTTTTTTTGGGGTATTACAAAGTTAGACTTGAATGGATATTTTGGGATGTTAGAAGTGGAACTTGACCACATTAAGCTTGGATTATATAAATTGTTAGTGACCTAGATATTTGTTAGACACCTAGAATATGTTTTTGAGAATGTGATGATTAGACCCAATAGATAGGTTATTCATGATGTTGGCCTTGGGAAATAATGTGTATGTTGATTGTCATCTTCTTGAAATTATTCATTAGCAATGGAAAGTCTTGTAAATTGATCCGATAACTATGCTATCACTTGAATTATTGTCTTATTTTTTTGTGAATGTAGGATTATGTTATTATATATATATTCTTTTCAAACATAATAACTAAGCTATTGTGTGTGCAAAAGAAACCCTTAATCATTGTATTATGAATCATGAATATAAAGGGAAATTCTATAAGTATAATCATGGCTATTTATTGACCATACTAATAATCATGTCAAGCCCATTAATATAAGAAGTGTTATTGTCATATGTATATACATGCTCACGCACCGTCAAATATATTGCATCAATAATAAAATGCAAGGTGTGATGATATGTCCTTCTTGCTTCTTTTCCATTCTATTTCTTATGGGCTTGCACTTGTTATTAATTTGACTCTCTCTATATATATATATATGTGTGTGTGTGTGTGTGTGTGTGTGCGTGTATTGATGTCATGATGAATATATTAATGTTATGATGATGCCCGGTGAATTCGATGGATACATTGATGTTATGATGATGCTCTGTGAATCTGGAAGATATATTGATGTTATTATGATGCCTGGAGAATCCATAAGATATATTGATGTTATGATGATGCCCGGTAAATTTGGAAGAGATATTGATAATGTAACGCCCTAAAATCTGATTTTTGGGACGCCACACGATGCTCCAAACTACAAGTAGTCCTGGGCTAACCCTAGCTGCCTTATACTAAATATAAATCTCAAAAGAGGGGAAATATAAATATGAAATCATCAAAAGTGCTGAAATATTATTTGTCTAATAAAACAAATGCTGAAAAATTGAATACTGCAACTAAAATCTGAAACTGAATCTAGTAGTCCGACAAGCCTCTACTAACTGAATCTAGAGAGTAACTAGGACAGGCCCCAACTGACTCAAACTATCTGAAAAGAATAATGAAAACATTTACAAACAACTAGAAATCTGAATAGCTTAGTCCCCAAATTATGAGGACTCACCAACTGCAGGGATATAGATGAGGTGCTCAAAAATCACTTTCGCTGCTGAGACTGAGCATTTGAACCTACATTATGAGACAATGCAACACATAAATATATATGTGGATTAGCACTTTGATGATGTACTGGGTATATAGGGGTGCATGCAATAAGTAAACAATATCATCACAATTTATAAAATTATGCACGCTAAATGTAAATGACTCACATAGGCTTGAGTTATATGAAATATGAAAGTCAAAATCATGAATAATAAAGCGTTTAATCTAACTGTTGTAAGTCATTAAACTTAGTTCTGAAATATGTATTCTGTCCTTATTCTCAAATGACATAGGCTGAGTGAAGTCTGAAAAATTATTCTGCATATCTTAAGGTTTCAAATCAGTAAGCTGTTTTAAGAGTACGGGACATCTTTTTGGGAGGTTCTTCTAACTGACATACACCATGTGAGCATCCATGAATTCCTACATCTGGCCCCATTAGGTAGGGTTGTTCTACCCTTGCCATCGGAATAGAACTTCTAATCTGAGTGATCACAATCTGAGTCATCCATGTAGAAGTGGGAATAATCTGAAAATTTGTACCTACGTTGACACGTAGTTCTGGGGCATGAAACCTTGGAATCATACCTAACTCAGTGCTAAATACTACTCCCATTCTTATGCTCAAAATCTTAAGAAACCTACTTTAAAACTTTAGGACAAAGTTTTTACAAGAAAACCAATTATGCTCTTTTCTTTCTTTAAATCTCAAGTCATACGAACAAAGTGGATTCTTTATCTTAGCTTAGGACCAAAAGGTCAAATCTTTTTCTAAATCTAAGTATAATCTTATCATAGGGTGCTCATAGCACAAATAATCTAGAAATAACAAACTTTAATTGGGGTATAATAACCAAAGAATCAAACTCATGTTAAAACATCTCAAAATTCATACTTGGTGATATAAACATTCATAAATCATCTTAAAATCTGAAAATTTCAGCAATATGCCTGGAAATATAAACATAATCATGTAATTCAACTCTTAAATCATGGGAAATCTCATAATCTTGCAAATAATGATAATGGGTATAAACCCTAACTTAAATTTCATAGGCAATCATATAAATTGCAGTAAATTTGTATTTAAAATAAAGTTTTTGGCACAAAGATGAAAGAATTATCCTTATTCAAACCCCACATACCTTAATTGATGATCTAGTTGCTAATACTTGGATCTCTATTGATGCTTTGGAGATGAATTCTTGGAGTTCTTGATTTGGGAATTCAAAATCTTGAATTTCCTTGGAAGATTAATGAAGGAATTTGAGTTGCTTGGGGAGTAAGCTTGATGAACTAGGGTTTTTCTTGAGAGAGATTTGATGAAAAGTGAATGTAAAGTGCTTTGGATGGGTTTAATTCACTGTTTAAGATGGATTAGGGGCTGGGAGAATGACCAAAATGCTCTCTTTAGACTCCCAAATGAAAATGAAAAACGTAACTTTTTCCGAACTGCGTGGCCACCATGATGCGCCACTATCGTGGTAGCTCACTGGAATTTGGATGAGTGGGAACTAGGCCCCCTCCACGATGCTTCACAATCGCGGAGCCCTTCAATTTGTCATTTTGACTACTAGAGCGACGCACCACTATCGCGAGGTCTCACTGGAAATTGCTAAACAAAAAATCGGCCCTCTCCGCGATACGGTGCTGTCGCAGAGGGCCACTGGAAAATGACAATTGGGATTTTACACTGCTTCGCGACACGCTAAGGGTCCAAATGATGGTATTTTGCGACTAGAACTTAAAATAGCCATAACTTCTTACTCGGTTATCAAATTTAGGCAAATCTTATATCGTTTAAAAGCTAATTCAATTTCCTACACAATGGAAAGTATAAATATAAAGAATTACACACGAAATAAATACTATTCATTTTGGAATATATCCCTTAACATTTTAGGGGCAAATTTTAGCTAGAAAAATTACGAGGTATTACAATATCTCCTCCTTCGAAATATTCGTCCTCGAATGTTACTAGTTAGACTAAGAATAATGAGGACATATGATAGCATACACAACCAAAATAAAGTGAATAACTGAATCTAGATTATTCTAAGCTTCTGAGTAAATCTGTGAGTGCACGAACTTTCATGTGGACAACTATACAGCTTAATATATAATTAGAAAAGAACTGACTCGGGGAAGAGTAGTATCTTCAGCTAAATCTGAGTTTGCATAGAAGAGATGAAGGCACTTGCCTCGAATATCTGCTTCTGCTTCCCAAGTAGCGCCCTCAACAGACTGATTCCGCCAAAGAATTTTGACTACCAAGGAAACTTCTTTGTTTCTTAGTCTACGGATCTGATGATCTAAAATCTCAACTGGAATCTCTTCGTATGAAAGGTTGTTCTGAATATTTGATCTTACTAAAGGAACTACAACAATAGAGTCATCGATGTATTTATTAAGCATAGAGACTTGGAATACAGGATAAACGGCTAACAAGTCCGCGGGTAACTCAAGCTCATAAGCTACTTTCCCAATATGACTCAGAATTCTAAATGGGCCAATATACCGAGGACTCAGCTTTCCCTTCTTGCCAAATCTATCCACCCCTTTCAAGGGTGAAGTCTTCAAATACACTAAATCACCAACCTCAAACTCGAGGCCCCTTCTCCTTACATCTGCATAGGATTTCTGATGACTCAAGACTATTTTCAATCTTTCTCTAATCAACTTAACTTTCTCCATACCTTCAAACACTGCATCAGGCCTAAGCAAAGCAGACTCACCCACCTCAAACTAACCTATAGGTGATCTATATCTCCTTCTATAAAGAGCCTCAAATGGGGCCATCTGAATGCTAGAGTGGTAATTGTTATTATATGCGAACTCGATCAATGAAAACTGCTCATCCCAAATACCTTTGAAATCAAGAGCACATGCCCACAATATATCCTCTAAAGTTTGGATGGTCCTCTCTGCTTGACCATTTGTCTAAGGGTGAAAAGCTGAACTAAGATGAACTTGGGTGCTAAGACCCTTCTGAAAGGCTCTCCAAAACTAGAAAGTAAACTGAGTACCCCTATCTGAGATGATAGGCAAAGGAACTCCATGCAGTCTGACTAACTCTCAGATTTACAACTTAGCATAATCCTCAATTATGGCAAGAAATGTGCTGACTTAGTCAATCTTTCTATAATAACCCATATCAAATCATGATGACGACGCGATTGGGGTAAACTAGTCATAAAATCCCTATTCACCTCTTCCCACTTCCAAGTGGGGATACCAAACTCTTGCAACATACCACCAGGTCCTTGGTGTTCTACCTTAACCTATTGACAAGTTGCCCACTTAGCTATGAACTCCGCTATATCTCTCTTCATACCATTACAGCAATAGATCTCCAACAAATTATGGTACATTTTGGTAGCACCTAGATTAATATAATAATGAGCACCATGCTCTTCCTCCATAATCCACTGCCTCAATTCATCAACACATAGCACTCACAATCTATTCTGGTATCTTATCACGCTATTTCCCCCTTGGGACAAAACCTTTAACTTTTGGTCTATAACTGACTCCTTCAGTTTGACCAAACTAGAATCCATGTCTTGCTTCTCCTTCACTTCTAAAACTAGAGAAGATTCAAAACTACTCTAAACCGAAATACTCCCTTCAGATAAATCAACCAACCTAACACCCAATCTAGCCAAACGATGAAATTCTTGAGCTAACTCTTTCTTATCCTTCTCTGCATGAGCAACACTGCCCATAGACAACATGCTAAGGACGTCTTCCACTACATTGTCCTTTCTCGGATAATACAACACACTCATATCATAATTCTTTAGCAACTCTAACCATCTCCTCTGACAGAGATTCAACTCCCTCTGAGTAAACACATCAACATATACACCATACAGATAGTGCCTCCAGATTTTCCAAGAAAACTCCAGAGTAGCCAATTCCAGATCATGGGTTGGGTAATTATTTTTATGCGGCTTCAACTGTCTAGAGGCATAGGCTATGACCTTACCTCTATGAATCAACACACAACCCAAACCAACTATATAGGCATCATAATAAACAACAAAACCCTTCGTACCATTGGGTAATGCTAAGACTGAGGCTAAAGTGAGTCAAGTCTTTAACTCTTGAAAACTCTTCTTGCAGGAATCCGACCACAAGAAATTAATTTTCTTCTGAGTCAATCGGGTCATAGGAGACGCAATAGATGAGAAAACTTTATAAAAATGAAACTAATAACCAGCTAGACCCAAAAACTCCTAATGTCTGATGGAGAGATAGGTCTAGGCTAATTTCTTACTGATTCTGTCTTTTGGGGATCAACTCTAATGACATTGGTGGAAATAATATGATTAAGAAAGGCTACTGATCTTAGCCTAAATTCACAATTTCAGAATTTGGCGAATAATCGGTAATCTCTAAGAGTTTGTAAGACAATTCTAAGATGATCTGTGTGGTCATCCGCGCTATAAGAATACATAAGGATATCATCTATGAATACTATGACAAACATATCTAGATACTGTTTGAACACTTGATTCATGAGGTCCATGAAAGCTGTTATAGCATTGGTTAGCCGCAAAAACATGACTAGAAACTCAAAATGACCATAACGGGTTCTAAATGTTGTCTTTGGATTATCACATTCCTTTACTTTAAGATGATGATAGCCAAATCTAAGGTCTATCTTTGAGAAATAACTTGCACCTTGGAGTTGATCAAATAAGTCATCAATTCTAGGAAGATGGTATTTGTTCGTGATGGTGACTTTATTTAGCTGATAATAGTCAATGCACATTCGCAATGAACCATCTTTCTTTTGCACGAATAGAACAGGAGAGCCCCATGGAAAAACACTAGACCTTATAAAATCTTTATCTAAAAGATCTTTGAGTTACTTTTTTAAGTTCTTAAGCTCTGCGAGAGCCATATGATATAGAGGGATAGCAATAGGTTGAGTATTGGGAATAAGGTCAATCCTGAATTCTATCTCTCTATCGGGAGATACCCCTGGGAGATCTTCTGGAAATTCTTTAGAAAACTCATTAACTACTCGGATGGACTAAATTGTTGGAGTCTCAGACTTAGTGTACTTGACTCGAACAAAATGATAAATGCAACCCTTGGATATCAAATTTTTGGCTTTCAGATAAGATATGAAATGGCTCTCGGAAGACACTGAATTACCTAACTATTTAAAGACTGGATCATCTGGAAATTGAAACTTTACCACCTGGGTGCGACAATCTATAGAAGCATGATAGGAATGGAGCCAATTCATACTGAGGATAAGATCAAAATCAACCATATCCAACTCTATCAAGTTAGTTAACATGTTTTTATGGAGAATGGTGATAGGACACTTTTTATAGATTTGTTTAGCATAACTAACTCACCTACTGGAGTAAAAACAAAGAAAGGCTCAGGGATCTTCTTAGAACTTATCTCAAAATCTACTGCAACTAATGGGGTCACATAAGAGAAACTTGACCCAGGGTCTAACAACACATAAATATCAAGTTGAAAGACACGAAGCATACCAGTAACAACATCTAGTGAATATTTTTACTCCTGATAGGATGTTAAAACATAGAACTAATTCTGGTGCTGACCACCACCGATACTGATGATGCGCCCTGAGGAGGAGCTGGGCAACCTAGAGGAGCTGGTACACTATTCACCTGAGTCTAGGGACGAATACCCCTATTTTCCCATTTATCATGCGGGCACTCCTTGATTACATGACCTTCCTGTCCACAACCACAGCAACCTTTCTGACCCCACAAATATTCATCTCCATGATTCTTACCATACTTAGGATATGGGGGATGATTAGGCTTCCTACTCATACTATTCTAAGATCTGGACATAGAAGACTTAACCCACTGTTCCTGCCTATTTCTGGGTGTAGGAGCACTGGCTAAAGAAGGTTCAGGCATAGATGACCAATTTTGAAACTACAAATGATTTCCTCCTCCAGACCTATTCTGACCATAATCAAACTGCCCTATTCTAGACTTCTTTTTTACTCTCTCTTTTTTCTTCATATTTTTTGCCTTAATATGCTGAGCATGCATTATCAATCTAGGAAGATCAATGTATTTATTGAGCATAGTAGTCCTACACTCCTTAACCACCAACCCAAACACACCAATCAAAAACTTACTCATGCTTGACCTAGGATCAGCCATCTGATCAGGGGCACACTTAGATAACTGGTTGAACTTTAGAAAATACTCCTTCACCTATATAGAGCCTTACCTCAGGTTCATGAACTCTTCTATATTATCTTTTCTCATCTCAAGTGGAAAGAACTTGTCTAAGAACGCATCCTAAAACATCTGCCAAGTCATGGGAGCTGCACTCTTCCCTCTACCCTTCTTCCACATCACTACCCAATCATAAGCAACATCCTTCAATCTATAGGATGTCAATTCTATACTCTCCTCTTCAGAAATATGCATAATTCAAGTGATCTTCTTTATCTCATAAAGATAATTGTGGGTTCTCACCTGCCTTCAACCTAAAGAATTTTGGCGGGTTATTCTCATAAAATCTCTGATTCTGTCTACGGCTAAATCCCCATCTTGATGAGGTGGGGCTGTAGCCTGAAGGTTACCCTGAGCATTGGCTGTCACAGCTTGGGCTAGTGCCTGAAAGGCAACCCAAAACTCTGCATGTGACACATTTTTATTCAAATAATTTGTGGGCTGAGGTGGTTGGTTATCATTTCTATGGGTATTAGCTCTGCGAGGAGAAATATTCTATCATAAAAGATCACGAGTTAATAGAAGATATAGAAAGTTGTAAGCACAATGGATTATGAAAGAAAGAGAGGATTTTCTTAAAATGCTTCATAGCCTTTTGCTCATAGATGTGGTGCGCTTTACAATGATGATCAAGACTCTATGTAACATGGCATGTCTAACACCCTAGGACTCTCTAAAACTTAGGATCTGATACTAAGTTTGTAATGCCCCAAAATCTGATACCCAAGAGCCACACTGTGCTTCAAACTACAAGTAGTCCTGAGTTAACCCTGGCTGCCTTCTACTAAATTTAAATCTCAAAATACGGGAAATATAAATATGAAATCATTATAAGTGCAGAAATCTTATTTGTTTGGTAAAAAAAATGCTGAAAATCTGAATACTACAACTAAAATCTGAAACTGAATCAGTAGTCTGACAAGCATCTACTAACTGAATCTAGAGAGTCTCTAGGACAGGCCCCAACTGACTCAAACTATTTGAAAAGAATAATGAAAACATCTACTAACAATTGGAAATTTGAATAGCTAAGTCTCTGAACTATGAGGACTCACCAACTACAGGGATGTAGATGAGATGCTCGAAAATCACTCTCGCTGCTGAGACTGAGCACCTGAACCTACATTATGAGATAACATAGAACATAGACGTATATGTGGATTACTACTTTGATGATGTACTGAGTATATGATGGTGCATGTAATAAGTAAATAATATCATCATAATTTATAAAATCTTGCATGCTAAATGCAAATGACTCACATAGGCTTGAGTAATCTAAAATCTGAAAGTCAAAATCATGAATAATAAAGCATATTATCTAAATCTTGTGAGTCATTACACTTAGTTCTAAAATCTGTATTTTGTCCTTGGTAAGAAAGGATGTGAAAGTGGAAAGAGAGGGGAGGTGAATTACTCTTTTTTATTAGATACTTGACTTACTTTGACAGACAGTTGACTACTGCAGTAGTAATATAAAGTGCAAAAAATAAAGTGATGAACAAGAAATGACACGTGATATTTTATACTGGTTGAGACCTATAATAAGTCTTACTCCGATCTCCTTGGATCTATTAGCTCTTCTTTTGTAAATAAAAAGCTACAAAACTTGAGTTAATTTCTTTGACATTAAATCACACTATTTTTATTTTCTCTCTTTGATACAAACTTTTGAGAATCCTAGTGATTTGATATGATACAGGATAACTCTTTTATGTATTTTTTACTTGACCAATAATCTTGTCAAATCTAGCAAATGTTCCTTGAATGGATTCTCCATCCTTCATCTTAAAGAGTTCATAATCATATACTAGCAGGCTGACAAAAGTTTGCTTAACCTTTTTAGTTCCTTCTAGGTGACTTCTAGTTTATCCCCCATTTCCTTGATAGTTCCACAACAAGAGATCTTTTAATATTATTCACCACCGATGGCATTGTATACCATATTTTTTGTCTTAGAATTTATCTGAACGATGTTCACTTGCTTATCAGTATAGTTCTTCAAAGTTGGAGGGTTGTTAGTCGATGCTTAACCATCATCTAATTTCTTTCCATCTTTGGTTGTCGTAACTGAGGAAGATCATCAAGCTTAATCACCTTCCATATCTTGACATCAGAGGACTTAATGTAGGTTTTCATCATTATCTTTCAATAAGAAAAGTATTTTCCATTGAAGTAAGGTGGTGTACTTTAAGATGTCCTTTCTGAAAATAGAGCTCCAACAACAGTTTGAGCCATGATATTTTCTCACTTTGTTGTTAAGCAAATATATGTGAGTCCAAACTCTAACACCAATTGAAAGTAGTAGGGGGGTGAAAGTAGTAGGGGGAAGGAGGTGAATTACTCTTTTTCGATTAAATACTCGATTTATTTTGATAGATAGTTCACTACTGGAGCAGTAATATAAAGTGCAGCACATAAAATTTTCAAAAAGAAATGATACTAGATATTTTATACTGATTGAGACCTCTAATAAATCTTACTTTAGTCTCTTTGGATCTACTAACTCTTTTTTGGTAAATCAAAAGTCACAAGATTTGAGTTAAGTTTTTTGGAATTAACTCAAACTCTTTTTAATTTATTTATTTCATACAAAAGTCTCATCAACTATGTATTTTTTTTTTCTCTTCTCAAGTATAAAGTAAACTACAAGAGAATATAATGCTTAACGGAAGTAGATAAAAGAGATACAAAAGCTAGACCACAACCCAAAAGATTTTCTCCTTACTAAACTAAACTAAAATACATTCTAGGAGAGATATCCCATGATACTTGGAGAGAAAATTTCCTTCCTTTTGGAGAAAGATATAAATGTTGACGAGAGAAATAATATCCTTCTTTTTAAGGGCAGCACAATAATTAATATTGGGGAGTGGAATATAATTCTTTTTTCTGATATTTGACAATGATTATTTCTTTTTCTAAATTCCTGCAAGAAAGTCATTCATTACAATCAAAAAATGCAATTTGAAATTTGAAATCCTACTTTTTAAAGAATTTGAAATTTAAAATCTGATTACAAAATTGAAGTTGAAATTTATTCAAACCAAAACTTAATGTTGGATACAAATCCTATGGTAAAACGCCTACTATTAGTTCGAACATTTGGTGGGGGAAAAAAAGTCCTCTCATAATTGGTGGACATGTAATTTAGAATTCAAGAAATGTATAACTGTATGTTGTAGATAAAAGGATGCATAAAATAAATTAAAGAAAATATGCTATGTCGAATGTCTTATACTATATGACATTTGTTTACTGTAATATGATTCTATCTTCTTATTATCATATCTCTTCGCTTCAAAAATATATTCCCCGTTTTTATTTACTCTATTTGAGCTATTTTAAATTTGCACGCAATTCAAGACAGTTTAAAAGATTTTTGCATTTTCTGATTTTTAAATTAAAGATGTATCACATGTGTTAAAATGTCATTAAGTTTTGTAATCTTAATAGTTGTTTGGTCCTGAAAATTATTTTCTTTTTTTTCGAAAAATTATTTCACTTTAGTGAAAAGAAGATGTTTTTAGCCATGAAAATTTCAAATACAATTTCGAAATTGTATTTAAAAAAAGTGAAAACAAGTTTTACTTGTTTTCACTTTTTTCACTCATACTTCTCTCACAAAATTTCAAAAACAACTTAATTTCTATTCATGATCAAACACAACTCCAACTCCAACTTCAAAAAATTATAATTTTCATATCCAAATAAGACCTTAAACACATCATATAAAAAGTTAAAATTTAAAAATTATTAAAAGTAAAAATAATCATTTTCTTTAAAATGGATTAAAAATGAATGTACCCGAAACAAAAAATTGAAACGAAGGGATGGTAGTTTTATTTTTCTTTATTTCTTTTTTCGTGTCTTACATGCAAGGCTATTCTCCTACAAGATTATAGAGGGCTGGAAAATGTCAAAATCTACGTCTTAAATAGAAAGATGTTTTAGTGGGCTCCTTTCATTGCCTCCAAAATACTCTCTATATATAATTCAACGAAAAATTTTATTTTATATCTAAAACTAAGTTTACTTATGTTAGGCTTCTTTTTATACTGGGCGTGGGGCGTGTTAGCACTGGCCCAACATCGATTATATCTCAAAGTATTTTAAAGCTAAAAGGTATTTTCGAAATTTGATACAAAATCAGATGTTAAGTTGTAAGCATGTATAGTAAGTCGAGACATATTTTAAGCTGTTAATTGTTGTAATTTATAAAAAAAATTTATGTAATTTTGATTAATATATATTACTTTCTTTGTCCAAACTTATGTAGCATTCATAGTTAATTATATTTTTGAAATAATTTAAAGTTTTTATTATTATGATTTATAATACTTTTCTTCTATTTCAATTTAAGTGGTACTGATATAATTTCGAGAGTCAACCAAATATTTTATATTTTTTAAATTTTTTAAGTTGTTAAATAGTGTAATTTATAGTATCTTTTATATACTTTTTAAAAAACATATAATAGATTATTTTTTTGTAGATATTTTAAGTTGTTGACTACTGTAATTCATAATATTTTTTATGTAATTTTCAAACAATATACATTACTCTCCTTATCCAACCTGTACGGCATTGACAGTCAATTGTATTTTTAAAATAATTTAAGTTTTAAATTATTGTGATTTATAATATTTTTTCTTTTATTTCAATTTAAGTGATACGGTGCTTAGATGTTCATAATAATTAATTAGGGGCGATATAGTAAAATTACGATTGAAACAATGAAGCATGCATGTCTTAAATGACTTACAACAACTAATTAGAAGTGATATGACAAAATTACTATAAAAAATACTTGTGAAAAAATTTAAGTGGCTCTTATATAAGATGTCAAGTTGATTTAAAACAACAATCATTTTATATCTATTTTATTTGTTTTATTAAATATTATTAATTTTTTAATGTTTAGATGATTTATAATAATTAATTAGAGGTGATATTCAATAAATGATGGTTGAATCAGCTGAAGCAGACACGTCATAAATATTTATTTATTTTTAAAAATTAAATAGTATTAATTGTTTAAATACATAAATGACTTATAATAATTAATTAGAAATGATATAGTAAAATCACGGTTGAAGGAGTTATTCATAAATTCATACCATCTTAAATAAATTTATCACGTGTTGATGCTTATATATATTCGTCCGTTCTTTTGTAGTTGTCATATTTTATTTTTTGTGTAGTTTATTTAACTAATTTTTAAAGTTAAATGAGATTAGATTATTTAATATTTTAAAATTAAAATTTAGATATTCAAAAATTATATGAAAAGTATTATAAGTTGTAAAATTTATTTTTTATTATGATTTTAAAATATATTTAAAATATTAATTGTGTTAATATTATTTGACTTTAAAAAAAATTATGACAAATAAAAAAAATGGAGGAAATATATATTATCAAACAATTACAAACAAAATGTGACTTAGCAGCTATAGAAAGCAAAAATGGATCCGAATCTCTACTGTCTGTGAGTTCTTCATCAAATGACATGTGTGTATTATTATATTGGATAAAGAGTATATGCTACTCATTTTAAAGGACTGTTGTGTCCTTACGTGGAATTTTATAAGCATTAAGCAGCCTATTCGACATCAGTGTTTCTATTATATAATAATAATAATAATAAAATAAAATAACAATAATAATAATAACAATAAAAAAGACGACAATTCAAAAGATTTTCTCCTTACTAAACTAAACTAAAATACATTCTAGGAGAGATGTCCCTTGGTATTTGGAGAGATAATTTCCTTTCTTTGGGTGAAAGATATAAATATTGACGAGAGAAATAATATCCTTCCTTTTAAGGGCAACCCAATAATTAATATTGAGGAGTGGAATATAATTCTCTCTTTTAATATTTGACCATAATTGTTGTTTTTCCTAAATTTCTGTAAGAAATTCATTCATTACAATTAAAAAACACAATTTGAAATTTAAAATCCTACTTTTTAAAGAATTTGAAATTTAAAATCTGATTTCAAAATTGAAGTTGAAATTTATTCAAATCAAAACTTAATGTTGAATACAAATCCTACGGTAAAACGCCTACTAGTAGTTCGAACATTTGGTGGGAAAAAAAAAAGTCCCTCATAATTGTTAGACATGTAATTAAGAATTCAAAAAATGTATAACTGTATGCTGCAAATAAAAGGATGCAAAATCAAATTAAAGAAAATATGCAATGTTGAATGTCTTATACTATATGACAGTTGTTTACTGTAATATGGTTCTATCTTCTTGTTATCATATCTCTTCGCTTCAAAGGTAACAAAGCTTTCTACTTTGTACAAGACTCATTTTGCACTGAAAGCATAAATTTAAAAACAAAATAATGGAATGGCAAGTCATTATAGCAATATACAACAACATATATATATATATACACACCCAGTGGAAGTAAGTTGTATATTTACTATAGTAACACCTGCAGAATATGATTGTTAATAAGTGACACACCATTCCATCATTTTGTTTTAAATATATTCTTATTGCTAGCGCAAAAATGAGTCGCTATGTTGACATGAGAAAGGCATTCTTTTATTTTGACATCTTACAACATACTTTCTCATCGGTTAGGATATTCGGATAAAAGAATACTTCCAAAATATTTCCCCCATTTCTATTTACTCTATTTGATCTATCTTGAATTCGCACAAAATTTAAGACAATTTAAATGATTTTTAAATTAAAGATGTATCACTTGTGTTAAAATGCCATTAAGTTTTGTAATCTTAATAGTTGTTTATCATGAAAATTATTTCGTTTTTTTTTTTTTTTGAAAAATTATTTCATTTTAGTGAAAAAACTGAAAACAAAATGTGTTTAGCCATGAAAATTTTAAATACAATTTCGAAATTGTATTTGAAAAAGTGAAAACAAGTTTTCCCTTTTTTCACTCATACTTCTCTCACAAAATTCAAAAATAACTTTAATTTCTATTCATGGTCAAACACAACTCCAACTCGAACTTCAAAAAATTATAATTTTCATATCCAAACAAGACCTTAAACACGTCATATAAAAGTTACAATTAAAGAATTATTAAAAGTAAAAACAGTCATTTTCTTAAAAAAAAAAATGGATTAAAAATGAATGTACCCCAAACAAAAAATTGAAACAAAGGGATGATAGTTTTATTTTTCTTTATGATAGTTTTATTTTTCTTTATTTCTTTTTTTTTGTGTCTTACGTGAAAGGCTATTCTCCTACAAGATTATAGAGGGCTGGAAAATATCAAAATCTACGTCTTTCTTAAATAAAAATATGGTTTAGTGGGCTCCTTTCTTTGCCTCCAAAATACTCTCTATTTATAATTCATCGAAAAACTTTATTTTATATCAAATAAAACTAAGCTTAATTATGTTAGGCTTCTTTTTATAAGACGACAACCCTGAAGATTTACTCCTTACTAAACTAAACTAAAATACATTCTTGGAGAGATGTCCCTTGGTATTTGGAGAGATCATTTCCTTCCTTTTGATGAAAGATATAAATGTTGATGAGAGAAATAATATTCTTCCTTTAAGGGCAGCCAATAATTATATTGAGGAGTGAAATATAATTCTTTTTTCGATATATGACCATGATTATTTCTTTTCCTAAATTCCTGCAAGAAAGTCATTCATTATAATCAAAAAACGCAATTTGAAATTTGAAATCCTACTTTTTAAAGAATTTGAAATTTAAAATTTGATTTCAAAATTGAAGTTGAAATTTATTCAAACCAAAACTTAATGTTAGATACAAATCCTACGGTGAAACGCCTACTAATAGTTCGAACATTTGGTGGGAAAAAAAAGTCCCCTCATAATTGTTGGACATGTAATTAAGAATTCAAGAAATGTATAACTGTATGCTGCAGATAAAAGGATACATAAAATAAAATTAAATAAAATATGCGATGTCGAATGTCTTATACTATATGATAGTTGTTTACTGTAATATGGTTCTATCTTCTTGCTATCATATCTCTTCGCCTCAAAGGTAACAAAGCTTTCAACTTTGTACAACAACTCATTTTGCACTGAAAGCATGAATTTAAAAAACAAAATTATGGAATGTCAAGTCACTATAGCAATATACAACAATATATATATATATATATATATAAAATTATGGAATGTCAAGTCACTATAGCAATATACAACAACATATATATATATATATATATAGTGTAAGTAAGTTGTATATTTACTATAGTGACACTTGCAAAATATAATTGTTAGTAAGTAACACACCATTCCATCATTTTGTTTTAAATATATTCTTGTTGCTAGCGCAAAATGAGTCAATATGTTGATATGGGGAAGGCATTTTTTTATTTTGACACCTTACAACATACTTTCTCATCTTTAAGGATATTCGGATAAAAAAATATTCCCCCCGTTTCTATTTACTCCATTTGAGCTATTTTAAATTTGCACGAAATTTAAGACAATTTAAAAGATTTTTGAGTTTTATGATTTTAAATTAAAGATGTATCGCATGTGTTAAAATGTCATTGAGTTTTGTAATCTTAGTAGTTGTTTGGCCATGAATTTTTTTTTTTTTTCGAATTTTTTTTTAACTTTAGTGAAAAAGGTGAAAACAAGATGTTTTTAGCCATAAAAATTTCAAATACAATTTCGAAATTGTATTTGAAAAAATGAAAACAAGTTTTACTTGTTTTCACTTTTTCACTTATACTTCTCTCACAAAATTTCAAAAATAACTTTAATTTCTATTCCTGGTCAAACACAACTTCAACTTCAAAAAATTATAATTTTCATATCCAAACAAAACCTTAAACACGTCATATAAAAAATTAAAATTAAAGAATTATTAAAAGTAAAAATAATCATTTTCTTAAATAATGGATTAAAAATGAATGTACCCCAAACAAAAAATTGAAACGAAGGGATAGTGGTTTTATTTTTCTTTATTTCTTTTTTCGTGTCTTACGTGCAAGGCTATTCTCCTACAAGATTATAAAGGGATGGAAAATGTCAAAATCTACGTCTTTCTTAAGCAGAAAGATGTTTTAGTGGGCTCCTTTCTTTGCCTCCAAAGCACTCTCTCTATATAGTTCAGCGAAAAACTTTATTTTATATCTAATAAAACTAAGTTTAATTATGATAGGCTTCTTTTTATTTTATAAATTGGTTTAATCCCACATGCCTCGCACGTATAATATTTTGTTATTTAAAATTAAATGATCTTGTCTATTGTGGAGAATTTACAAGTTTAACATTTAATTGTTTAAAATTAAATGTAATTTTTAAAGATTCTTCACGCTTTAATATAGTAATGTAAACATAAATATATATTCTAAAAATTACACATATATACAACTTATGTTTCCAATATTACAAGAAATCCCAACCCCATTAACATATTACAAAAATCCCAACATATACATAGAATGTTATGTATATGTCGGCTATGTTATGTATATTAATAGGGAGAGAGAGTAAACTAATTAAAAAAGTGGGAGGGAGTGTAATTACTTCTATAAGGGTTGGTATTTATGTTATTTATGCATATATATTTAATATAAATAGTCAATACATATATATTTTACCACCAAAAATTTCAAGTGATTGACGAATCAATACTTTGTGTTTGTCATGCAGTACCTCTTTCCCTTGCTGCATGCACTGCCTCTTTCTCTTCTAGATGCTAAGAGAGACACATCAATTTAAACCATATTTGTGGTGCAATTCTTTTTATATATTTAAAATCTTTTTTTTTGTTGTTAAAGTTAAATCTTTACAAAATCATTGATTACATTCTTATTACGTATTTAAAACTTTTAAGAATTTGGTACTTTTTAAATTTTTCTTATTCAAACGCTTTTACATTTATTTTTAAATTTTTTTAAATCATTTTAAAATCAAATTTAGTTGATTTAGAATTGTTCAACTAATGAAAAAATATATTAGTTGTCATTAATTGTGATAACTTCTAATAAGGAAAGGTTTTACCATAAATATATTTAAATAATTTTTAATTCTTTAATATTTGAAAAAATTGTGAAAAGACGATTTTACGATTTTGTGTAAAGCAAAGACTTTTAATGAAGAGCAAAAAGTTTAAACAACATTTTTAAGGTTCTTCGTACTTTTAATATAGTATAGATATAGATATAGATATAGATATAGATTATAAATTATAGATATAATTATACATTATAGATTATAAACTATAAATATAGATTATAAATTATAAATTATACAGATAATCTTATAGATATGGATTAGTGAATCCAAAGTTTGTTTATCTAAAAGTATAAACATCGGGTTCAGTAGATTGCGAGACAAAAAACAAGGCCCACACAACAATTAGTGTTAATTGCATGTTACCCGAAAATAATTTTTTGCAATTTCAACATACAAGCCGCATCATACATGTATTTATATTTATGTCGGCAATTCTCTATGTACAAGTTGTAGGTTCTCTCAAATCACCAGCTACCAGTCATGGGCGGCCCCAATATCTTAAAACTAAGTTGGATTTTCTTTATGGTTTACTTCGGGAAATGCAGTCCCCCTGAAGAACCCATAAAATGTTCATCCAAAACCAATTTGAACTGTACCATTACAAACTCTTATGGTGCCTTCCCGGATCGGGCCGTTTGCAAGGCAGCTCAAGCTGTTTTCCCAACCACAGAAGAAGAGCTCATTTCTGTGGTGGCAAATGCAACAAAGGAAAAGAGAAAAATGAAGGTAGCAACTCGATTTTCTCACAGCATACCTAAATTGGTCTGTCCAGATGGTGAAGACGGATTGCTTATAAGTACAAAATTCCTAAACAAGATCATTAGAGTGGATCAAGAAAACATGACTATGACTGTTGAAAGTGGGGTGACATTGAGACAGCTGATCAGTGAGGCAGCCAAGGCAGGACTCGTCCTGCCTTACGCGCCTTACTGGTGGGGTTTAACCATTGGTGGCCTAATTGGGACGGGTGCTCATGGAAGTACTCTTTGGGGTTTGGGAAGTTCTGTACATGATTACATTGTGCAACTTCGAATTGTCACACCAGCTGAAGCTGCACACAGTTATGCTAAAGTCCGTACATTGGAAAATGGTAACCCCGAGCTGAATGCAGCTAGAGTCTCCCTCGGCGTTCTTGGAGTTATTTCACAGGTACGTGTTTTTTTTCAATGCAATAAATGGCTTGTTCGGTAGGATGTAAAAGGCATAACAAATCATGGTATTAGCAATATAAGGGCTATTAATACATTGATAAGCTGGTTAAAGACAGATTACTCTTAATTAAATTAATCAAATAGTGTGTAAAGAATAATCTTACAGAGCTTATTTCCGATTAACTAGTCTCGATATTACTAATACACTATATTTAATACCATCCTATATATCATTCTATATACTCTATCAAATGATCAGTGTGTCTAATATATTACTTTCTCCCGACCTTTCAATTGTACCAAAAAGAAAAGAGGAAAAGTTATTGGAGAGTGAAATTTTCATACCAAACTCTAGTCTAGCTAGGTGCTGCACATTTCATACCCCATTAAAAGCCCTGTACTATGTGCATTGACATATGGTAGTACTAGTAGTTTTTACTATATTATATACTTTCTCCCTTTTATTTTACATCGTTCTTGTATCAAAAGATGTTTGATCATTTTACTTATTTATTTTTGCAAATTAAAAAAGTTCTATTTTTTTTTCATACTGCTAATGTTAAATAACTACATAAAAAAACAATAGTAGTCAAATTTAAATTGGAGTTTGTCCATGAGAATCGAATTGGAGTTTTTTTTTTAAAAAAAAAGTAAATTGAAGTTAAAAAAGTGAAAACAAATCTTAAATTGGAGTGAAAAAAGTGAAAAATTTTTTTTACTTATTTTTCAAATTTTGGAATTCAATTTGAGTTGAATGACAAAATTTTTTAAAATATTATGACCAAATGCGTTTTTCAAAATCCAACTCTCAAAAAAAATAAATATTTTTTATGATCAAATGCCTCCTTAGAGTTCTAAAATATTATTAATAAAATTAATTTAATAAAATACATTTCTAATTAAAAAATATTTAAAGAGTGTAGCCGGTCAAGAAAGATGATCAAATATAATATGACACAGAGGAAGTACATACTAACTATTCTGACATTTTGGTGTAAACAAAAATGTCGCCTTATTTGACCTCTAAGTCGTCCATGAATGAAGAACGAGTGAAAACTATTTATATCTCTCAATTTTTTTTATAACTCAAATTTTCCTTCTCAATTTTGAATATTTTTTATAATTAAAATGCCTATTTTTCCTTCTATTATTAAACATTATTTTTTCACTTCTTTAAGGTTATTATATTATTTTTAATTTAATATTTTTTGACTAATTAAAGATTGCATTATTCACAGACGGAAAAGAAGAAACATTAAAACTACTAATTAAGTGTATAAATTAATGACATTCTATAATTTTTACATTAATCAAAAAAATGGTCCATGTGGCCAAACAAATTATTAAAAAAAAATGGCATTCTATAATGAAACAAATGAGCAGAATAAGAAAAATTAATTTTATCAATAACAATCAAAATTTTAATATTTATTATACAATTGAAAGTAACGAAAATGATAACTTTATAAATATTTTTATGTATAATATATAATTAATAGAAAGAGAGGTTTATATTATAACGATTTTCTAAAATATCATCTTTCTATATCATAAATGAATTTTATATTTTATTAAAACTTAGAAGCAATTTCATTAATGACAATTAAAACTAATTTATCTATATAGACAAAAAAGAATAACAAAGAACTGAAATTTGAATATACACATGCACATGCATGCAATACATACATATTTAGTGCTTGTAATATTATAATTTTAATCACAAAATAGCGTTAAATTTTGTTCATAATTAGTAAAATAACTCTTCTACTTATGATTATGATGTTAATGAATTTAAATAAAATTCTATAAATATTAGTTTAAAAATAAAATACTATATATTATAAAATATATTACATAGATGTAGGATTTAAAAATATCAAAGATAAAATATACATTACATAGCTAATGATGGGAGAATATCTATTATTCAAAATGAAGAGGAGAATTTAATTTTTAAAGTAAAGTTAAGGAATATAAGAAAATTTATCCATTAATAATTGTATGCTACAGATAAAGGGGAATAATATTGAAAGAAAAATATCTAAGTAAGGGCATGATGTTATGAAATATAAAGCAAGTAAGAAAAAAAATTGAGAGAAAAGAGAGTGATTGTTATTTTTCTTGAAAGGTTTCTTTTGGATGAATTACAATGAAAAAAACTTTTTATTTATAGTGGAAAACTAATCTTGGGGTTTTTAACTTTCCCATAAATAGACATTCACTATATATGGGAAAGTAGACATTCACTCTATATGGTAATATATTTATAACACTCCCTCTTAAATATTTAATTGATATAGAATGTGCCTCGTTAAAACCTTACTAGAGAATATCGAGTGAGAAAAAATTCTAGTGAAGGAAAAAGAGTACACATCTCTAACAATACGCATATAGAGTGCCTCATTAAAAATCTTATAAGAAAATCTAGTAGGACAAAACCTCGTAAGGAAAAAAGAGTACAGCGTGTATTAACTCCCTCTAATGAGAACATCCTTGAGCCTTTGGATCCCGATCTTGTGCATCATTTCCTGGAAAGTTGCAATTGGAGGAGACTTGGTGAATAAATCAGCTAGATTGTCACTTGAACAAATCTATTGCACCTTAATATTACCATTCTTTTGTAGCTCGTGTGTATAGAAAAGTTTTGGCGAAATGTGCTTTGTTCTATCTCCTTGAGTCCTACATTAAGTTGGGTTGTGCATGTTGCATCATCCTCATAAAAAATCATGGATACTTTATCACATTTCAAATAATATTTTCTTGCAAATAAGATGTATCGTGGACCTCAACCATAAACACTCTTGGCTTGCTTCATGAATAACTATTATCTCAGCATGGTTCGATGAAGTGGCTACAATAGACTGCTTTGTATATCTCAAAGATATTGCATTACCCCCACATATGAACACATAGCTTATTTGAGATCGAGCTTTATGTGGGTCAAATAAGTACCCAACATCAACATAATCAACAAGATCGAGACTACAATCTTTAGAATAAAATAAGCTCATATACTTGATCTCATTCTAATGTCTCCTAGTAGGAGAAGAACAATACCTTGCTAACAAATTGATCGAAAGGCTATATCGGGTCTTGTAGTAGTTACAAGATACATTAGTACACCAACTGTACTAAGATATATAACTAGTTCAATTCGGTATATTTCTCATTACAGCAAATAGTCTATTGCTTTTGAAAACTCTCCACGAGTTTCAATAATTTTCAAGTTATAAATTTATGTTATATAAGGATTACAGATAAGTTTTCCTGAAACTTTTAAATGCTTTAAACATTTTGAATCCTCAAAAAGGTTTTCATATAAATTTTGTCAAGTGACAATATTCAATACTTCATGTGTGACATCTTCAAGTGTATGGAGTGCAAATCAAATAAGTTTTATGCTTGCCAAGATGCGCCCTTTCATGTCACTTGATAAATATTTCTACGTCAGCATGCTGCTTAAATAAACGTAGAATTTGAATCCTCGTAATCTTTCACAATATTGTGTCAATATTATATCAAAGCTATTGATGATATTTCATTTCGTATCGGTTTACAGTGTACATAACATTTTGAGATGTTATCACTTCATTATTTTTAGGTACCTGAACCTTTGATAAGGTTTCATGAAGTGTTACGGCATGGGCTCTTCAGGAGCACATTACCTTAATTCTTATTATGATTATTTGGTCCTTATCCTTTTCAAGAATTATTTCATTTGGAACCAATTGGTCTACTATGTTTTATGCATTCATAGATTTGTCCTTTAGAGACACAAAATAAGAGCACTTGCAACTTAAATACGAGATGTTTTCGGCATTTAACTTAAATTATCTTTTGAATGGGGATTCGATGATAATTCTAAACATATTTCATAGTTGCTTATAATATCCCCTTTATGTTAGGAAAATTAAAATAACATACATCCTCCATTTTCTTTGAGGAATTCATCTTTGTGCATTATCATATATTCATTAATCGTATATTGCACATCAAAACTATTAGATGAACAATGTGTGGTTCTTGACTCAGAGACAACATTGGGTGGAAATTAATCATAATTTATTGGTTTGATGCATACAAGTACTTTTGTATATAATATTTCAAACCAACACATAAAACTTTTGTTCTCATTAGCTATGGTTCAGCTATTTATCGAAGGCATTCAATGCCAAAACGATATTATCAAGATAAATTGTCTTGATTGCACAATCTGAAAATTATATTCTTAACTCAATTTATATTAAGCAAGCAAATTAATGAATGTCAAACTGCAGGTTGCCAATAAATATACATGTGATAATCTTATTGATGTATCTATTCAAAACATATCACATGATAGGTAAATGGGCCCTTATTATACTTTTCAGATTTTAAGGGATCAAATCCCAACATTAGTTAGTCCAACCAACTTATCACGAGAACAAACAACATAAACAATTCTTGAAGAATCTGCTAGTGAGTATATGTTTAATACTCACTATGCATATGTTTGGGATGTCGCAATCGTTCATGTCAATTTATGAACTTTTATACTAGTAAACTCCAAGTTTACCATGACATGTATTTTTTCTTTAGTAAATTTCAAATTTACTCTTACATGAATAAATTTCAGATTTTCTACTTTAGAAGTAGATTTCAAAATAACTCTTCTCAATTATTCTACCTCTTTCGGAGGTAGGTTGCGATACCACCTCAACCAAGTGCACGTTTATATTGATAAGATTTTCTGGATATTATCATATTCGCCCTAGGAAATGAATCTATACTTATAACAATCAAAATTTTCATTCATCGGGAATGAAATATAATTGTGTCTTAAGCCTATCAATTTTTTATAGCTTATAACCTCTTTCATGATATTACTACTTCAGGAGCAAATCGAGGCATACATATAATGTAGAGAAATTTTCTCTAGCATATCCTATAGTCATAATAAGCGTGTGAAAATATTACCACTTTTGATGATTATTATCATATTTTCCCTTCACGCTTATATTCATATATTCAATCACTTGTCTTCTTTCAGACATATTATGCACTGCTACCACATTTACTTCAGAGAATCGAGCATATTCAATGAGACATGCCTTATGACTTTTCACAAAAACCCATTATTTTACCTTAACTATCATAATATCATCAATATGGTGTATTGAGATTCAAACCCAATATCTTATCCATATAAAAAGACGTCTTAGGCTATAACTCGATGGGACTTGAACCCAACTTGTTACCATTATGGGGCATTAGAACTTTTAGCCCAATGTCTTACCCTCTTAATGAGATGTGACTTAAATTCAACACCATATCTTTTAACAATATTGTTCTTCATGAACAAATTTAAAGCATAAGTAGTTCCAAACCAATTATTTTTCCTCAATTCCAACAATAATTATATCATTAGTAGCAAATAACAAATAACATAAGGAATTACTAACCTTGAAATTACCTTTAGATTAATAATTTCACCTAATTTTGGTAGAGCACCGTGTTGATAACGTGTTATGAAATATAAAGCAAACAAATAGTGAAAATCTGAGAGATAAACCAGGACTGGCCCACTTAACCTTGGTCCGGTTTTAACCGGTCCAAACCGATCAAGACTAGATAAAAACAAACTCAAAATTAAATATTTTTCAAATATACACTATATATACACACCTATATACATTTTAAATACGTTAAACAATATAAATTCAACATTTATACATTAAATTTATACTACTTTAGAAAATATATATACATGTATACTTTAACTATATACTAGTTTAGCGTCTGTAGAAAATATATATGCATATATACATACAATATAATATATATAGTACTTAAAATACCACTTGAAAGAATATATATATATATATATATATATAGTTATATACTACTTTAGAAAACATATAGATATATATACGTTAAATAGACACTACTTTAGAGTCTATAGAAAATATATACACATATATGTAGAATATATACTACTTTAAATACCATTTGTGTATATGTCACGACCCAAAAACGAGGGTCATGATGACACTTGTTGCGACATACCTTGACAAGTAAGCCTATCACCCAAACTGATACAAAAAGTGAAAGAGACAAAAATATCCCAAGGTAAGGCTTCTAGAAACAAGTCAAACCATAATAATAATTATAACAATGCGGAAAGAACTTATCCAAAATACCAATCATGCCCAAAATCAGGTGTCAATAGTGTAAGAACTACTAATACAATCCAAGAGTCAAATACGTTATAAAAATAACCACAAAGGAATAATAATTATCTCTGAATACTAATAAATACATAACTACTATAGAAAGATAGACTTCGAACGCATGGATATCCGACCGCTATCTTGGAAGCTCCAATAATCGATCGAGTCAATCAAGTTGAGGCGCACTCGAGCTAGGACCTGCACCGAAAGGGCGCAGTAGTCATGAGTACGGTCCACTTGTACTCAGTAGGTATCATAGGCCGACCAAGTAAAGTAGTAAATAAAGAAAACAAAATATACACTAAGGGCACGTCACCTGCAGTCAAAAAATGTCCCACAACGGTAGCCCACACAGCTTGCACTAACAATTCTAATATATCTCACATATATTACAACAACACACAAAGATATAGAACAAAAGTATACATTATGTCACATATAAATAGAACAAGAGAGAACATGTAGATACAAGATCAACAAATACAAGTAAAGAAAGGTAAGACAAATACATAGATGACAAGTCAATAAGGCAATACAACACAACA
>NW_025837268.1:193537-335842 GCF_002878395.1 Capsicum annuum | reverse complement strand
AACATAAATACAATAAAGTAAGTGCAATGTATATGATGATGATGATGCACGAGTTTGTTGCACAACCTTTGAGATCGTCGCACAATATCCGTATATACCTACAGAGCTAAAGATTCCTGATGTAGGACCCATGGGGCGTTCGTCAACCCATATACAATCCACATATATCATATCTCCTTTTAGATATATCCCTCGGAAAGGATTTTATAAGGTGTTACAATATCTCTTAAAAAGGTGTTGTCAGTATTTCTCAGATGTTGCCACGGTGGTACCAATGTTTCATGAATGAATATGATATGAAGATGTAATGCTCATAACCAACCACAATGAGTATTTTCACAAACAATCACATGATATATTTTCACAACCAAGCACAATGATACTTTTCCACAACCACACAAGCCAATATCCACTCATTATTTTTGTATCATCCATGAATTTTCGCGTCTCATTTGCCAACAAAGTATAAATATAATCACAATACACCAATGGTACCACATTAAGCATTTTAACAACACAATACAATTATTCATATGTATTCAAGGCTATCAATATCACATAGGACCATACACGGTCACACATATCACATAATATCTCAGTTTCAAAAATTACATCACATATAAGCCCCCACACGGGCACAACACATAAATAGTCATTTTTCATGATTAGTTCTCACCCTTAGATTGCATTTTGTACCATCATTTACTACCCAGCTTAGTCTGAAAGAGTTAAGTCATAACCTACCTCGAAAGCCGAAACCGGTCCGCAACACTTGAACTCGCGATCTTACTTTTCACGAACAATCTCTAACTCCATTAAAAATATCAAATATGAAATCTACACGTCAAGACAAAACCATTGACACCCATATTGACTACTTTTGGTTTGGGTTCAAAATGGACCCCCAAAACGGATTTCCGGAAAAGAAAGGTAAAATTAAAACTTTACTTCAAAAACATTTTTCCCATATTTTTAGGAACCTACATCTGAAAACCCAAGATAAACCGAGTCAAAAATCGAAGTAAAATATTTTTTAGCTTTACCGGGTAAAATCTTGAAGGGGAGCCTTGGAGTAACTGGTAAAGTTGCTGCCATGTGAACAAGAGGTCACGGGTTCAAGCCTTGGAAACAGCCTCTGGCAAAAATACAAGGTAAGACTGCGTACGATACACCCTTGTGGTGGGGTCCTTCCCTGGACACCGCGCATAGCGGCAGCTTTAGTGCACCGGGCTGCCCTTTTTTTTTTTACCAGGTAAAATCTTTGAAATCCGGGTTAAAATCAAGAATCGGAGTTGTTTTAACGGTTAAATTGATGAAAAATTAGTAATTATAAGCTAATAACATTATTCAAGTGAAAAGAAGTGAAATTGGGGCTTAAAATCAAGCCCTAAGATTTTTGGGGGTTTGAGAAATTAATCAAGAAATTACTAACAAAAGGGATGAACTCTTACCTTAAATCCATAATAAAACCAGGAAATAAATGTTAATCTGTTTCTCAAGCTCCCACAAACTTTACTTTTAAGCTCCCACACTATTTTAGAGTTTAACTCTCAAGAGCCAAGATGAAAATGAACAAAAAGGACCAAAAAGAGGTGGAAAAAGCTATTTATATTGCAGTTTTTCTGCAATATAACTATTTTTTTTCTTAAGTCGAAACGAGTTTCGACGGGGTGCCCAGGATTTGTTCGGATTCCGATATACACAAACGAACTATGCAACCATACTATATTCAACGTTTCAGACGTGATGGAGATATTAGATTTTCAAAATAATATTATTTTCAAAATGTTGATCCCCGTAATCCGAAATCACAATTTTCCAAACCGAAGGTCGAAATGAGATTTAAACATCCTAATATCATACCAAATATTCTAACACCCTAAAATCGACATTCTGAATTGTTGGAGAATTCGGATTTTCAATCCGAGGTCGTTTCAATCAAATGTGGATCCCACATCCAAATTTCCAATTTTTTAACTTTCCGACCAATAAGTTGAAATGAGCTTGGGTGCATTGGGACCCAAACCAAAGGTCTACCTAGGCTACAATCAATATTTCGGAGCTGCTGGCGTATTCCATTCGGTCATCCATAGCATGGATTAAAAGATATCTACATAAGTCTGAAATAAGGCTCTCGAAGCCATCAAAAACCACAATTTTGCATAAATGATACAAAAATGCATAAAAAATCATGTCAATCACTCCCACACCCCAGAAATATCATATTGCAACTACGGAGAGGGATAAAATAGTTAAATCACACAAAATAATAAATTTCACATATTTCATCAAATTTTTAAGTCGTTACAATATATATGTAGAATATATGTGTATATATGTTTGTTATGTTTATTACTTAGCGTAAAGTTTCATAATAATATATTAAAAGTATTTAATCAATCTAAAATTCAATTTAAATGAAAAAAATTAAAAGTAAGGAGTGAATGAATGTTGTATTTTATTGATTGCAAAATATCCAAAACTTATAATTTATATGAATGAAAAATCTACAAATTTTGTACATTTTTTTCAATTTGTTCATATTAATATTAATGAGAATTGCCATAGGATAGTCAAAGTTAATGGGGGCAAAACCATGCATTGAATTTGATTGTGCTGACTTCTCCCTTGAAGTCAGAATTTCTTCAAGATTCTGTTCGTCTTTCGGCTCCACCTTCATTCCTTGATTTCTTTATGCCACTCTAATCCAATCTCTAAGATAAACTAGAACATTGATAGTATTGCTTTTCAATGAGTGTCAGTTGTCTCCAAGTTGTTGTCGTCCCTGACTAAAAACGCTCTCTGATGCAACGGTTGACATTGGAACATTCAATATATCTCTAGCTAATCTTGAAAGCACAGGATATTGTCTTTCATTATTCTTCCACCAATCCAACACGTTAATCCTTGCTTTACGACCTCTATCGGCTGTCGAAGATAATACTTAAGCTCTTCCCGAGAAGTTGTTGTGTATGTTGAAGTCTCAACCCTATTTCAAACATTTGAATCATAAAAGTAATTAAGAAAACTACTGTGTGCTGGCCTTTTAGAAGATGATGGTTCCTCGGGAGCGACAGTTGGCATGATATTTATCGGTACATCTACATTAAGTAAATCGGCATAATGGTTATATAATGCTTCTATGTAAATGTTCGCATCACTCATAGCCGCAAACAAATCTGGTTTTTCTTCGGTCTCTATCTCTAAAGAAGTATAAATAATAGAACTAAAGCCACACATATTATTATATTTCATAAATGGATTTAGTATAGTACCAACCAAGTAAATTGGGAGAAGCGGATAAAAATATTTTTTAAATTTAGCAAACATAGCACTAACAACTTCTTTGTAACCTTCTCTATTCTTATATTCTTTAAGCAAACAAAAAATATCATCTAAAAAACCTAAAATATTGCAAATAGCAGGATAATAAGCACCAAAAAATTTAACCGTTGCTATATACATTTTTTTCAAAAACTTAATAAGATCATCAATTGCAGCCCAATAAGAATCATGTAGCATACACTCACGAAAAGAACCAGAATATTAATTAAAAGTCATTATAATAGGAACTTTATAAGTAAGACAAGTTTTTAAATAAGTGTAAGTAAAGTTTTTAAATAAGTGTAAGTAACATTCCGTCTAATATCACATTCTTCAGGCATTAATATCAATCTAAGTCTATTTTGTTCACATTTAACTTTAAATTCTCTCACTCTTTTTCTTCGATTATTTCTTTGAATAAAGCCAACAGCAAGCCGAATCTTTTCTATATAAAGCTCAAAAATTTCAAGACCAACTTTTACAATCAAGCTATATATATGACAAACACACTTAACATGAAATATTAATTTCAGATAACAGCGGAGAAAGATCAACTTTTAGTTTGTCAGTAGCAGCCTTATTATTAGATGCATTATCAAAAGCAATACATAATTTTTTTTTTCAATACCATAATATTCTACAATTTTAGTAATAGATTTAGAAATAAATTTTCCAGTATGTCTATAATCTTCATCATACAAAAAAGTTAGAATATGTTTTTGCATAACAAAATTATTATCTATCCAGTGATAAGTAATGGTTAAATAATCATTTTTATTAACAACACGATCAAGATCGAAGTTAGAGCAATTCTACATTGAATATTTTTTAATAATGTAGATAAATAATAAACATATTGTGCATGAATTTTAAAAATATCGGTCCGACAAGTACTTCTAGGAATACCACTAAACATAAGATTATAAATTGCTTGAATATAATGAATAAAAGCATCCGAAGAAGCAAAAGTGAAAGACAAACAACCCACAACTATCATTTTAGCTATTTCTTCTCGGTCCTTCATTTTATTATAATTCTTAATTAATTGACCGATTGTTGGGTTCAATCTGGTTTGTACTAGCCCACCAATAGTCTCGCCACCTTGTGCAATATGTAACTCTCTAGCGTGATTTTCTCTTATATGTTTCATCAACGGCCCCGTATTCCTTGATTGCCTCCTCTTTTATGCTTATATACAACTTCACAAATATTGTATTGCACCTTAGTTTTTTCTTCTATTTTGGTAAAAAAATTTCATGCAATACTAGTTCTTCTACGAGCTCTTGGAGCACGAGGAGGACGGAGAGAAAGATTAACCGATTCAGATCTAACTTTAGCATTTTCTACTATGGGTGTCTCACCGATATTTTCATCATCTTCATCTAAATTAACCACGTCTACTTCATTCTCTTCTTCTATACCATAATTTTCCTGAACTTCTACATAATTCATATCGTGAGCACCTACACCTATTTCTTCCTCAAACGGTTGACTAACCGGTTCCGGAGACACACAGGTATATCTATTACTTGAATTACCTCTACTGGAGCCGCCACCAATTCTGTTTTTACTACTACTACCACTTTGGGGATAAATTTTTTTGACACATTTATCGAGGTTCCTTATTTTATTCAAATTACAAAATAAACTAAAAAAATATTCAAGATACACAATAATAATAAAAATAAATATTCAACAATTAATATACTAATTAAAAATTAAAGGTAAGAGATGGAACGACAATATAAATTATGAAAGTATCCGAAAGTTGCGACTTTAGAAAACTTTCACTTGTATTTGTAATCACAAAATTAAAAAATAAAATTGAGCACTTTAGGAGATAATTAGAATATTTGAGAGAGATTGAGAGAATAAGATTTTTGTGGAAAATGATTTGAATTTTTATGATATTTATAGAAAATTTTTGATTTTTTTTTAATTAAATTGGAAATTTGGCCAAATGGTCGTTGGGTCCCAAACGACATTATAGCCGTTGGGCCAAGGGTCCATTTGATCGTTGGAGGCCCATTCAACAACAGTCAAAATAATTAAATTTTTTTTAATGAACTGGGCCGGGCCAGGCAATCGATAGGCTTGGTTCGAGTTTGGATCGGGCCGGGCTTACCAGGCCTTTCAACGTAGACGGTCCAGTCTGAGATCGGCAGCCCTGTAGGATCAAACTGGGCCAGGCCCGTTAGATGGGCTGAGCTTATCGGGTCGAAACGGGCCAATTCGGCCCGTTTGACAAATTTTAGTAATATATTTATAAGATATGACAAGTTTTTTAGAAGATGATAGAAATTGGGCTATCGGGTCGAAACGGGCCAATCCGGCCCGTTTGACAGATTTTAGTAATATATTTATAAGATATGACAAGTTTTTTAGAAGATGATAGAAATTGGGGCGGAGTGATCATTTCTTTATTAAATAAGACGAATCTTATCTAAATAATCGTAATTAATAAATGTCCAAATACAATTGAATCGTGCAACTTTAGGCTATGGACTTTTTATAGGAAATTTGACACAATAGCCACCTATGACAACCACTGGATAGGTGACACAAATAGCCATTTATCCAAAAATGACTCAATTTGCAACAAACAATCGTAGGCTTCTTTTATTGTAAATTCAATAAATTGCTTTGGTTTGACCTGAGAAGATAAAACGGACTTCGCTACTACAAGTGCAAAAAGTGGATTGGATTGAATTTGGGCCAATTAAAATAGGTAACTTAATACTAAAAATTACACAAATACACAATTTATGTTTTTAATATTACAAAAAATCTCAACTCCCTAAATATATTACAAAAATCCCACACATACACAGAATGCTATGTATATGTCGGCTATGTTATGTATATTAATAGGGAGAGAGAGTAAAGTAATTAAAAAAGTGAGAAAGAATATAATTACTTTTAAAAGGTTGGTATTTATGTTATTTATACAAATTAATATGCAAAAGGATACCCCATATTTATAAGGCTAAAGAAATTCCACCTAAATGATTATTTGAAAATTTGCGTGGATAGCCACCCAACCATTTTAATATCATTCACCGGTCATTTCTAGAAACTGTTGTAGAATGTGTATAGAATATGTATCATTATTGTATAAAATATGTATATATATAAGAAATTGTATAAAAAATGTATAAATATTATGTAGAATATGTATCTAATTAAAAGTATAGAAAATGCATTATTACTGTATAAAAATGTATCTATCATTATTGCATCGATATAAGATGTGTATACATATTGTATAAAAAGCGAATATAAAAAATCTACTAACACATATATTGTATAAGATGTGTGTGTGCATATATATATATATATATATACATAGCACATCATACTAGAAGACAATAATTTATTTTAAAACAAAAAGCGGCAAAAAAAAAAGTCATAACAAATAAGGGACATTTATTGTTTGGTCAAAGTACTGTAGTTGGTAAACATTTATTCAAGTTCCAAATGGTTTATATAACGAGGTGAAAACTAAAAGCACTTTACAAACCAACTGCGGATAGCATGTTTTTATGTTTTGCCTTGGAAAAATTAGAGTTAAAATCAAATTTTGCCAGGCCAACATTAATCTTTTAAAAATATTTGTCGCTCAGACGTGGAAAATCGACCAAAGGCCAGTGAAGAAGTTCAAAGGTCAAAAAATGGGAAATCGGGTTGATAATCTGTTCAAACTTTGGCTTGAAATGGGCTATAATGTGAGTTATAATCAAGTGTCTTAATTTTGTTGATAATCTGTTCAAATTTTGGATTGAAATGGGCTATAATATGAGTTATAATCAAGTCTCTAATTTTATCAAGTTCTAATATAGGAAAAAATAGAAATATATATTTTTAGATTGTATATTGCAAGTTAATAACAATTTTTAAAACAAAAAGACAAATGAAGAAAAAAAATATTTTTTTAATTACATGAAAAAAGATCCCTTAAAAAAAGGAGTTTTGTTAATAGTAGATCCCATATCTCTCTCCTCTTAAGTTCTTCTTTTTTTCTCTCCATAATTTATTATACAATTTCACAATTCTCTCTCACAAATACTCTCTCTCTTTTCACTTCATTTTATTCAATGCTTTTTTCACATATATTTTCTCAAAATCAATCAAAACTCTTCATAGATAACCACAGATTTCATCTTTTTTATTATAATATTCTTTCTTGCTTCTTTCATTATTGAAGAATCAAATGTACCACTATTTTTTTTTTTTTTTATAAATCTTGATTTTTTAATTTTTTTATCGATATGAAAGATAATAGTGTTCATTCAATCTTAATTTAATACGAAAATAGATGAGATAAAATCTTGATTCAAATATATAAGTACTTAGTGTATGAAATGGATATATAAACTGGTATCATCTCAATTGAATATCAGAATCCATAGATACTAGTTTATAAGTCTATCCCATACACATTTCATACAAATATGACATGTAAAAAGTTACTTTATAAATCAATTTCATTCAATTATATTCGAAACTAACTCACTTTGATTTTGAATATACCATTAATCTCAACTTATTTCTTTCTATTGTTCTTGATAGGAGAAGGGGTGAAACACCCAAAATCAAACTAAGGTCAAAAAGCATAATGTGAACTTAGGAATGAAAGACATAATTCATACTGAATTTGAATCAAATCTCCAAAAATCAAGTAAAATAATCGAAAAAGAACAGTAAAAGATGATACCTTTGAAAACGCAAACCCCAAAATTCTTTGAAAATTTAAAAAATGAAAGATAATTAAGGTAGGCATTAGTAATGAGGAAAAATCTTGGCAAAAATGCTGAAACATGTAATAGTTAAAGTGAGAGATATTTGATTATGAAGATGAATGTAACGCTCCAATTTTCTAGAATCAGAACGCCACACAATGGTTATAATCCCGAAGGACCACAAGCTAACCCTCTTCTGATATCTGTACCTGATCACTGCATAATATAACAAAATACATGCGAAAAACTGACGAAAACTTGCCATAAGGTTCAAAATATCTAAAATACACAAATCTGTAAACTGAATACTTATACATTTGTCCGAAAAGCCTCTAACTGTTTGAATTGTGGAGTTAATGGGACATGCCCCAACTCACTCCGTCTACTCAAATAAACTGAATATATTAATGTAATAAAATAATGACCATCCTCAAAATATGAGGACTCACTGCTGGGTACTGAACTGCTACTGCGGATTTGAAACTCGTGTCTCTGAACCTATAGTGTAAAATAAAAAGATACATCATAGCACAAATGCGTCAGTACATTGGAATGTACTGAGTATGCAAATGAGGTAAGGCTAAATGAAAGGTCTTATGCATGAACAATTACTTAACTGAATGATATGCAAGAGCTGGATTAGCATACATAAAGAATCCGTAACCACTGAACATACTGCGCATACTGACACTGAGCATACTAGGACTAAATATGACAACTAGTACTGAATATACTGTCAATCTGAAATTTTTGAACATACTGAGATTCTGAGTATCTGAAGCTACTGAGACTGATATCTGTACTTATACATGCTGAGAAAATAGATGACTGAGTCTACTGATAATTGGTATCTGAGTCCAATTACTCTGGAATACTGAATAACTGAGTTAACTAATAACTATAACTGAGTTCTGAGCTTGCTGATATCGACAGGCTGAATTTGAGATCAAACCTATCTAGCAGGATGATCTCTAAGTCTTATATAATGTTAAGAAATGATTAAATTTGAATTTGAGATCATACCTATCTAACGGGTGATCTCTGAATCTTCTGATAATGATTAAGATTAACTGAGCTTGAGATCAGGCCTATCTAACGGGTGATCTCTGAAACTGATAATAAGAATACTCAACTGAATCTGAGACTGAGATCAAGCCTATCTAACGGATGATCTCTGTAAGTGCTGATACTGAATAACTTTATATGAGACCAGGCCTATCTAGCGGGTGGTCCACGAATCAATAGAACTATCTGGATTCCTTTCTGAACTTATAAAATCGTATTAGACGGTCCTGAATTTGGAGACTTTCTGAGATTTTGATTGAGGCTGAATCTGAAGATGAAACTGTAACTGTGGGAGTTCTCACATAACTGACATGCCCTGAGTTTGGTGGGGTCCAACCTGTAACCCCAGCTGAAAGGGTGTCAATACCGTGCCACGGGTACAGATCTCTCTGGTCAAGCCTCTCTAATGGGTGACCCTCAAGAGGAAGTCAAGCCTAAGGCTATGGGGACTCCTGCAGGTATTCAAGCCTTTATCTAACGGGTGACTCCTTATCCTGCGCTGGCTACACTGTTCTGGAGTACAGATATTGCTGCTAACGACTCTGCCTCTCTAATAGGGAATCCATCATCTTACACTCCCTTGGTGCTAGTTCCTACTCCCAATTGAAAGAATCTGATCTGATTCTTAACTGAACTTAGACTGAACTGAATCTTATTACGGATTGTCTTACTTGACTGATCTGACTGAGTTTTCTTGGTTCCGATATCTGATGGAATACTTTTGAATTCTACTTTCTATCTGAATACAACTGAGTTCTGTAACTTACAGGGCTTTATTAGAATCTGAACTGAATATTGAGTACTATTAAGATTTGAAGATTTACTGAGTTTTCTTACTGTTTAGTCATTGACTGAGTTCTATTGATCATAGCACGACTGAGATTATCTTTAGACTAACTCAGACTCGACTCTTTGAATTCATGACCAACATCCATATCATAGTAATGGATTCACCATATACTCAATAAAACATCACTTTAAGCACTTGAAAATACTAATATGTATTTGCATCAGGAATACATTCCAATACTTCATAACTTATCCCACATAATCTTGCAATGAACATATAACATGCATTCAAGTGTACACAATTGAGGATTTCATGCCAACATACCACAAATCATTCACTAAAGCATTCCAACATACATTTGGCATGCGTTATTCAACACTTAAATGGGGATTTCTTATTTACATACTACAATGACTTTAATTCCTTCACACAAGCATTTTATCAAACATATAGGGAGCATGCTTTAGTTGTTAGCAATTTACTACTTCTAAATATCATGACTCCATCAACTAATTCATCACACAAGAATTTCAACATGATATGATCATAGTTCAACACACATGGAAAACATGATTATTTCAACACCAATCAACATATAACAACATCACACTTCACTCATCTTGGCCTTACAACAATTCAATACACCAATTAACATGATTACATAATTCAATATGCTTCTTGAAAAGGCTTTATCATAAACACACTAAAATCAACACATACTATGGTCAAAACTTGAGTTTTTATCATCAAAACATGAACTTAATCTCAACAACATCAAGAACTTCAATTTCAAACCACATAAATCATAAAAACTCATAAAAATATAATCTTTGAATTTAAGAAAAAGGGTTCTTGAGCTTCTTGAGTGAAAGGAACCCAAGAATCAACATTTGCATACCTCAAGTTTAAGAATCTGGATGAACTCTTGATTCCGGAACTGTATTCGTAAGATTGATAGGTGCTCCTTGTAGCACTCGCAATGGGGATTCCAAATCTTAAATTATCTTTGAATTCCTGCAGTTGAATTTTGAGGGATCTTGATTTTTGTTTTGGGATTGAGGGGTATTGTTCTTGAGTATTTGGAGGATAACAGCCATATTTTTGATGAAAGTATGTTGAATTCTGTGTTTGTGGCTTATATAGGGGTGAGAAAAAGACCATTTTGCCCCATAAATGGAGTGTTTAAGTCACTTGGACCACAATGGATGCGACATACACCTTATCGCACATATTAGTGTGTACGTCACACATCTTATCGCACACATTAGGGTGTGCGTCGCACACCTTATGGCATACTTTAGGTTGTACATTGCACACCTTATGTTAGGCGATGTACTCCACTTTGAAAGACCATAACTTCTTGTTCGTGTGTCGTATTTCGGATAAATTGATATCGTTGGAAAACTAATTCAATTATATATATTTTGGTGGGTCATGAGCTCCAAAATTCTTTGTATAATGGGAAATATGGTTGTTTGAAGTTTACTATGGAAATACCCTTCTCAAGAATTCAATCGGTAAGGGATGTTTTGATTTGTCTAATAGCTAGGACATATTTTAGGCCTTAATATACATCAAAATTGATCATAAAACTACTAAATCACTTGAATTTATTTCTCATGAGTGTGAAGCATAGTTCTACAATCGATTGGGAATCTCAAGGTATTACAATATCTCTTCCTTGGGAACATTCGTCCTCGAATGTCTCTTACTAAGCTAAGAGTACTAATCAACTAAACTTACTTAAGGAATGAGAGCATCTGAAACAGGTTTATATGACTGGAACTACTGATACACTGAGTTCTTACACTGAACATGCATATCTGATGTATAGAATACACAGCTGAAGACATTGATAAGCTGAATTCTCATAACGGACATGCATATCTGATGCATGGATGCTTGACTGAGTTAGTCTCATGAACGCCTGACTGACTACACTGATAAGATAAACTTTCTCTACCGAACATACATATCTAATGCATGGAGGTTTGACTGAACTTACTCTTGAAAGCATGACTGACTATGCAATGATAACTGATGCAAAATTTGTAATGAGAATTTGAGCATTAAGCTAAATGATTTTAAGGAATGAAAGCATCGGGGAGTTATGGGGTATCTCCCCCTTGGGACACTATCTCCCTCTTAGAATACTTACTTTGCTAAAATACTGTGGCTATGCACAAGGAATCTACAAATGGGATCATAGGCATGATGCATGAATTGAGCGATACTTGCAATTACTAGAATACTCTATCTTGGAGAAATTTAATGTCTGAGATTTCTGATAGCATGATTTGAAGAAAAATGAGGAAACAAACTATGCGAATCTGATTGTGTGACTGATAAACTAAATGCTTACTCTATTAACTAACACATGCTGAAAACTCATACTTAACTGAAGTATAAAACTTTATATTGAGATAAGAATGGGTCGGGAACTATCTCCCATTACTGCTTTCTACACACACTAGCGCTACTACTAGATTCTGAGGGCATGATTTAGTCACTTTCTCTATCACCCCCCTTCACTTCAAGCCATTACCATAAATCTGTGAACACTTTACTATTTTCTAAACTGAACTGTAATCAATCTACTCCAGAGTCTGGGATACAACATTGTACAATTATACGCATGAAGGATAAACTCATCCTGAAAAGACTGCACCCAGAAGTATAAACTCACTGCTAATGCTATCTCTTGGAATACAACTCTTAACTTTCTTCAATTTCTGCAATCGTTATCATATACTTAAAATCTGTGTGACACATGCTTACCTTACTAAATACATCATCTTCTTCTGTTTCTTTATAGGCTACTAATACCACAGGCACATCTTAATACTCAGTTTAGAGTCCACAAACTTAAATTCTTCAAAGATTCAAGCTTAGTTTCTAAGGCATAATATGAATATCCACAAATATTTAACAACCATGCTACTCTCATCCTAGCCTTCAAATGTCACATCTCTTAAACTTATATTTCCTCCACACCATGAGAATTACCGCTATATCTCCATCAACAACAATAAAATATCTGGGTTACTATACTTGGACTCTTGCATGCATTGTTCAAGCCTACTATAATCTCCGAAATGTATCTAGCCACTTACACATCAATATGACTTCAAACATATCTTCATGGATAAAGCCTCGTGTAAAATAATTATGCAACAATCTTTTCTTAACATGAAATATTTACTCTCTCCTATCTAGGTAACTACTCAATATTAAAGAAGGTTCACTGAAGGGTTAAGAGAAACCTTGGGATCTAACTGAACATAAACATAAAGATGAGAGACCCATATGTACTCGTAATTATATCAGGAGAGCTTTTGCTGATCTTATTAGGACTGAAATGCAAAAAGCCTACATGGGCGTTGCCCACTAGATTAGATTAAGAACTAACTGGAACTTATACCTTCTTGCACAACATGAATACTGAAAGAGGAGAAACTTTTCCTAAAATATCTTATAGCCTTCTGTACATAAATGTGGCGCGCAACACACCACTGCACAAGACTCTACTAGATGTGGCTTTTCAGACTTCCTAGGACTCTATTGAACCTTAGGCTCTGATACCAAATTTATAACGCCCTAATTTTCTGGAATCAGAATGCCACACAGTGCTTATAAGATCGAAGGACCACAAGCTAACCCTCTTCTGATATCTGCACCTGATCACTGCATAATATAATAAAATACATTCGAAAAACTAGCGAAAACATACCATAAGGTTCAAAATATCTAAAATACACAAATCTGTAAACTGAATACTTATACATCTATCCGAAAAGCATCTAACTGTTTGAACTGTGGAGTTGATGGGACATAGCCCAACTCACTCCGTCTACTCAAATAAACTAAATATATTAATGTAATAAAATAATAACCATCCTCAAAATATGGGGACTCACTGCTGGGTACTGAACTGCTACTGCTGATCTGAAAATCGTATCTCTGAACCTATGGCGTAAAATAAAAAGATACACCATAGCGCAAATGCATAAGTATGTTAGAATGTATAGAGTGTGCAAATGAGGTAAGGCTAAATGCAGGGGCTTATGCATGAATAATTACTTAACTGAATGATATGCAAGAGCTGGATTAGCATACATAGAGAATCCATAACCACTGAACATACTGCGCATACTGACACTGAGCATACTAGGACTAAATCTGATAACTAGTACTGAATATACTGTCAATCTAAAATTTCTGAACATACTGAGATTCTGAGTATCTGAAGCTACTGAGACTGATATCTGTACTTATAAATACTGAGAAACTAGATGACTGAGTCTACTGATACTTGGTATCTAAGTTCAGTAACTCTGGACTACTGAATAAATGAGTCAACTAATAACTACAACTGAGTTCTGAGCTTGCTGATATCGATTTACTGAATTTGAGATCAAACCTATCTAGCGGGATGATCTCTAAGTCTTATATAATGATAAGAAATAATTAAATTTGAATTTGAGATCATACCTATCTAACGGGTGATCTCTGAATCTTCTGATAATGATTAAGATTAACTGAGCTTGAGATCAGGCCTATCTAACGGGTGATCTCTAGAACTGATAATAAGAATACTCAACTGAATCTGAGACTGAGATCAAGCCTATCTAACAGGAAATCTCTGTAAGTACTGATACTGAATAACTTTATGTGAGATCAGGCCTATCTAGCGGGTGGTCCACAAATCAATAAAACTATCTGGATTCCTTTCTAAACTTATATAATCGTATCTTACGATCCTGAATCTGGAGACTTTCTGAGATCTTGACTGAGACTAAATCTGAAGTTGAAACTATAACTGTGGAAGTTCTCACTTAACTGACATGCCCCGGGTTTGGTGGTGTCCAACCTGTAACCCCAGCTGGAAGGGTGTCAATACCGTGCCACGGATAAAGATCTCTCTGGTCAAGCCTCTCTAACGGGTGACCTTCAAGAGGAAGTCAAGCCTAAGGTTTTAGGGACTCCTGCAGGTAGTCAAGCCTTTATCTAATGGGTGAATCCTCATCCTGCACTGGCTACGCAGTTCTAGAGTACAGGTATTGCTGCTAATGACTCCGCCTCTCTAATGGGGAATCCGTCATCCTGCACTCCCTCGGTGCTAGTTCCTACTCCCAACTGAAAGACACTAATCCGATTCTTAACTGAACTTAGAATGAGCTGAATCTTATTATTGATTATCTTACTTGACTGATCTAACTGACTTTGCTTGGTTTCAATATCTGATGGAATACTTTTGAATTCTACTTTCTGTTTGAATACAGCTGAGTTATATAACTTACAGGGCTTTATTAGAATCTGAACTGAATACTGAGTACTATTGAGATCTGAACTGAGTACTGAGTTTGATTAAACTGAATACTGAGATTCACTGAGTTTTCTTATTATTCAGTCATTCTCTAAGTTCTATTGTTCATGGCAGGACTGAGATTATCTTTAGACTGACTCGGCTCTAGGCACACAACTATATTTTTTGGATACAAGTACCCCCAGGACTCGATGGAAGGAAACTAACAGGACTCGACTCTTTGAATTCATGACCAACATCCACATCATAGTAATAGATTCACCATATACTCAATAAAACATCACTTTAAGCACTTGGAAATACTAATATGTATTTGCATCAGGAATACATGCCAATACTTCATAACTTATCCCACACAATCTTGCAATAAACATATAACATGCATTCAAGTGTACACAATTGAGGATTTCATGCCAACATACCACAAATCATTCACTAAAGCATTCCAACATACACTTGGCATGCGTTATTCAACACATAAATGAGGATTTCTTATTTACATACTACAATGGCTTTAATTCCTTCACACAAGCATTTTATCAATCATGTAGGGAGCATGCTTTAGTTATTAGCAATTGTTACTTCTAAATATCATGACTCCATCAATCAATTCATCACACAAGGATTTCAACATGATATGATCATAGTTCAACACACACGAAAAACATGATTATTTCAACGCCAATCAACATATAACAACATCACACTTCACTCATCTTGGCCTTACAATAATTCATTACACCAATTAACATGATTACATAATTCAACATGCTTCTTGAAAAGGCTTTATCATAAACATACTAAGATCAACACATACTATGGTCAAAACATGATTCTTTATCATCAAAACATGAACTTAATCTCAACAACATCAAGAACTTCAATTTCAAACCACATAAATAATAAAAACTCATAAAAAATATAATCTTTGAATTTAAGAAAAAAGGTTTTTGAGCTTCTTGGGTGGAAGGAACCCGAGAATCAACACTTGCCTACTCAAGTTTAAGAATCCGGATGAACTCTTGATTTCGGAACTCTATTTGTAAGATTGATAGGTGCTCCTTGTAGCTCTCGCAATGAGGATTCCAAATCTTAAATTATCTTTGAATTCCTACGGTTGAATTTTGAGGGATCTTAATTTTTGTTTTGGGATTGAGGGGTATTGTTCTTGAGTATTTGGAGGATAAGAGCCATATTTTGAGTGAAAGTATGCTGAATTCCGTGTTTGTGGCTTATATAGGGGGTGGAAAAAGGACCATTTTGCCCCAAAAACGGAGTGTTTAAGTCACTTGGACCACAATGTATGCGGCGCACACCTTATCACACACATTAGGGTGTGCATCGCACACCTTATCGCACACATTAGGGTGTGCGTCGTACACCTTATGGCATACTTTAAGTTGTGCGTCGTACACCTTATGTTAGGCGACGTGCTCCATTTTGCAACGCCATAACTTCTTGCTCGCGTAACGGATTTGGACGAAATTGGTATCGTTGGAAAACTAATTCAATTGTCTATCTTTTGGGTTGTCATGAGCTTCAAAATTCTTTGTTTAATGGGAGATATGGTCGTTTGAAGTTTACTATGGAAATACCCTTCTCAAGAATTCAATCGGTAAGGGATGTTTTGATTCGTCTAATAGCTAGGACATATTTGAGGCCTTAATATACATCAAACTTGATCATAAAACTACTAAATCACTTGAATTTATTTCTCATAAGCGTGAAGCATGGTTCTACTATCGGTTGGGAATCTCGGGGTATTACAATGAATAAAAAAATATATATATAATTAAGAAGAAAAGTGTGATATTGGTAAAAAAAATAATATTGTTCCAATAAAGTTGTTTCAGAAAAAGTTCAGACTTCTTTTAAAAAGGTAAGAATGATAGTAAATAAAGATATAATATTAACCATATTTTACTCCTTTCATAATTATCAACACATTTAGGAGATATTGAATATTAAACCCTAAAAACAAGGTGTTAATTATTTTTTAAAAAATAATTTGCAGATTTTTTTTACAAAATAAATAAATAATTTTTGTAAAATGTTGCTACAGCTTGCAATTAAAATCTTAATAAAATAATTATCTAAAAGTGATGCTATAACTTGTAATAAACAATCTAATAAATGGATATATCACATAATTTTCACTTTTAGTATCTTAAATAAATACGGACAATTTCAAAGACCTCCCTTTGGCCTAATAACACTCACTTCCCTTGCGATATGCAATATTACGCTTATCTGTTTTTTTTTTAAACAATTGTTTTAATTTATTTATTGTTAATTTTATTAAAAAAAATCACATGACTAATTTACCCTTCTAAAAGTTTTATTTACTGTGATTGATTAACTTACTGTGTCTTCTTTAACTATTTTTTTTTACAACAGAATCCTAATTGCTTTTTCCATAATCTATCATCATTAGAGGTTATTATGCTTTACTCAATCCTTTCCTACAATTTCCAGTAACAAAATTTTTGCCAAATCCCATCAGTTCGCCACTTCCAAACAATGTTTTGTCCCATAAGTTACTTAATTTCTCTTTGTTATTTTAATTTATCATTTATTTTCTTAAAAAATTCTTTATAAAATAAAGTAATTAAAAGCATACAATATTAGAAAACGGAAGTGCTACCACATAGGTTTTAAGGATGCATTTTATCATGCAAAGAAATTTATATAAGTGAGGTGCAAAAAAAATGAAATTAGATGCAACAACAATGAAAGATACATAACGTAAAATTTAAGATTTGTTACTCTTAAGAAAATTGAGGGAACATAACAAGAACACTATCAAGAATATTTTTTTACATTTTTCAAGCTTTCAAAAAGAGGTCAACATATTTCTATTATGTTCTTGATGGACATTTTTTTGTACATACTTATATCATAACAAATAATCTAGTTTACCCATCACACAAAATTTCTCAAATGCTCCTTCCTTTTCGACGTTCATTATCCTACAATTAATTGTACATCTTCTGCCCTATGGCATGAAGTATAGCTTTGCAACTATAAATTTTATATTAATTAAAGACTAAGTAAAGTGAACAGGATACTGATTGAAGAAAAGAATGTTAGGATCCATTCTCAATTACACTCACTAGATCTGTGGAGAAGATGAAAAAAAAAGAGAGATTTCTTGAGGAGAGAGAATGAAGAGAGAGAAAATTGTTTTCGTGGTAACACTCGTGGTAAACTCCACGGCGAACGGACTATTTATATTCATGATTCGGAGTATGTACAATTACACAAGAGAAAATGATAATAAAAGAATTCCCCATAAATTCCATTCCGAGAAGTTAAACTTTTGTTCACAAGAAATCAACATACAAAAGGGTATAGAAATCAAATAGAAGAAAGAGCCAAATGAAATGAGATATGGGATAGCCTAATGTATGAAATGATATATTAAAATTACAAAAAAATTCAGCAATACTTTTGAAACAGTAGCAAAAATCTGAATACCAATAATTGAACTTGAAATGATCCAAAACTATGAAGAAGATAGATAAATTTAGTTGATCTAGAGATAAATTTAGTTGATATAGATAAATTTAGTAGATCTAGAGATACAATTTAGTTGATACCTAGAATATATAATATTATAAATATGTATATATCTATCGGTTTGATTTCGATTTTTCTCGAATTAAATCTAAATCAAATCAAATGTTATTGATTTTTAAAAAAATTAAAACCAAATCAAATCAACCAAGCCGATTTTCAGTTTATTAATTTGGTTTGTTTCGATTTATCGGTTTGAATCAATTTTTTCGATCTCATATGAATACCCCTAACTACCAACGAAGTGAATACAACTAGAAAGGAGCAGGAATATAAACTAAATTCATAATTGACCAAGTTCGGTAAATTTAATTTCTTTGATTATTTGTGGGAGAAAGTAGTGAACCATCATAAGCTATCATGTGAACGCATGGAGTCTGTCTCGGCCTGATCAGCTAAGCCCTCTTATACCTTGCAGGGCACAGGACATGAGATGGCATAATTTGATAGAAAGTATCTATGGCTATCCTCTTTCCAAGACACATAAAAAAAAGTCATCCGACTTACAGAATAATCTCTATCCTATGCCGGCAAACATAGTTTCAGGCATTTGTCATTTAAACCTATGCCTTCAGGGTCAACTAACTAACTCCCTTAGGATCATGACATTGTCTTAATTATTTATATTCAATAGGCTCATGTTTATAGCTTATCCCTTTTAGGATCATGTTCATTGATTAGCTATTTTAGGCTAAAAAATAATCAAGCGCCACTTTAGGGATCATATAGAGTGTCAACTGTAGTAGGCTTATAATCAAGAGTTAACATCATTATTGGAGAGAAATGAGAGGTAATTTGATGGTTCGTTATGTTATCATGACTTACATATGCTGGTTCACAAACGTCAATGTTGATGATATTAATGGTTACCTATGCAATAGGCAGGTTAGTGAGACTCATCTTCACATCTTTGCGAGCTGTGAGTGCACAAAGTAGTTAAATTAAAGCTACTGCAATGGATGGGTGTTCAATATAAGAGGGTGTAATCAAGCATGTGTTGGAAAGCATTAAAAGAAGAAACTGGAAACAGCTCAAAAGAGAGCTTGTGACAACATTTACGAGAGCAATTATATGCCATGTTTGGACTTCTAGGAAAGGAATTGGAACTTTTCAGGAAGGTAAATGTACATATAGAGACACTAGTTGTGCAAAACCAAAAAATTTGTAGACAAGATAGATCATTGGAAGTTGTCCAAATGAGCCCATAGATGTAGTAGTTTCATACAATAATACTTTGTAACTAGTGATTATTCCTTCTGTTTTGTTGAGACATGCTCTTCTACTTTTTTCTGGCTAGAAAGTTCTTGAAAAGCTTCTAAGAAAGCCAGCCGAATAGAATGGGGACTTGCTTAATTCTTCTCTTTAGATGTATTTGGTTTTTGTGGTTACGACAAAGGTTCATCTTAATAAATAAGTAAAATTTCATTCTTTAATTAAATTCGCAATTATTTTTGGGAACCAATATTAGCCAAGGTCATGAAATTCATAGTAATAGATTTCAAACCGCAAATCAATAAGCACAAGGTTCATGGACTCCAACAATTTCATGATATATACAAAATTCACAAATCTCGCAACAATTCATAGGATTTAATGAGTTTTGCGAAAGTTAAAGAGACAATTCTACTTATTTAAAGATCGAGAGTGATTTTCCAGAAATCTCGCAACAATTCATAGGATTTAATTATCGAGAGTGATTTTTCAGAAAACTTATTTAAAGAACTTAAACATGTTAAGAGTAATCTGAATTGAGAGGAACATTATAACTTATAGAATATACGAAGGGACAATTCTACATACCTATAGACATTGAAAAACTTGAGATCAAAAGAGGAGATGCGAACTTGTTTTTTTGAACCAATTCCCTTGAGATTATTGTAGCAACATTTGAGAAGAGGTAAAGGGATATTTAGTGATGAAATATTGAATAAAACTTATGGAGAAAGAGAAGTGTGAAGGCGATAGAGAAGGAGATGTGTGAAATTGACGGAATAGGGAAGTTTTTAACGTGTTAAGCTGATGGAAAAAGGAAGATTTTTAACGTGTGAATCTGATGAAGGAAAAGAGTTCAAAATGTGATGGATGATTAAAAAACATATGAAACTAATAGAAAAAGGGGATATTTAATCGTTTGGGATTAAGGTAAAAAGGAAAGGACAAAACTACCTTTGGAGGGGCTTCCTGAGCAGTAGCTCGCTGCTTGTTGCGCTATTTCCTTCCCTTGTATTGCTTGTATTGCTGCGATGGTGCAGCAGTTAAATCTTTGTCCCCCGGATACGGTTTACACCTCTATAACTCCCGAAACATATATAAATCATTCCAAGTTGATTTCCAATAAAATTTGAAGCATAACAAGATAATTATGCAACCATGACACCTCCACTTACAACTATGACTTAAGCTTAAAACGTGAGGTGTACACATGTATACAACAATAACAATAACTACAACATACTCATTGACCAGTGTAATCTCACCAAAGAGGTTTTGAGAGGGCCGAGTGATATGTACGCAACCTTATTCCTGCCTTATGAAGGTAGATTGACAAATTCTGATAGACCCTCAACTCAAGTAAAACATATCAAATGAGGTATAAAAGGAAATTCAACAGAGAAAAAACCATGATAAACATAATGAAGAAAAGAACAATAGTAACAACAAATAATGCGATAACCAAAGCATAGATAACAACATGTAATACGAAAATGGAAGAATAAGATAACAGAAGGATAAGAATAATAATAATAAATATACTCAGTATGGAAACCAAACAATCCTTATCTACCTACTAAGCTAATCCATGATTTTCATTTCTCCTACCAAAGGTCATGTCCTTATGTATGAAAAATCAGCAATCATAGCTTTTGAATGATAATTGTAGTCCTTATGTAAGTGGTGAACTAAATTTAGGTTACACTGAAATTAGAACGAATGTTCAAACGTTCAATTACCCTCTCAGAAAGGAATGACTCATACTTGTCGAAAGAAGCAGCTATATTTGGGAGACAACATGAATTTGCAGATTTTACATGGTATCCTAGCCAGCACAAAGTTGTTTATAGGATTGATGATCGAGTTCCTGCCAACACTCCTGGCAATGCCCTTAATGACTTTCTTGGATTTCGCTCAACAGCTTCACTCGTCCTCGCCATTTTAAGAACCACAGGTTATTAGTTATTCATTTAGTGATTCAAATTTACTTTCTTTCAACTTTATGGTAATATTTTAGATATCCAGTCATGACTGCACTCTACTTTCTTTGTTCACCAGAGGAGACTCAAGAATCAATAAGCGATGCTACTGCAAAATGCTCAATTGCCAAACTAACCACTTCCACACTGAAGATTGGTGCTTATGGGTTGACAAACAATGGTTAGTTAATTCTTTCATCATTTGCATTCTACCTTTATTCAATACATAGCGGAAGTATCAAGAAATATTAATCACGAGAACTGAAGGCTCTTTTGGTTTATTAGAAACTGTTGTATCCAAATGCACATGCAAGTGCACACAAACATATAACTAGTATAGGACTTTAACTCTAGATATCATATCCATAGAGATTTGAAGACTAGTCGTCTAATTCAAATTCTTACTTCGCTATTCAAAAAATAGCTGATCCTTTGAATTTTAATTGCATTATAATTAACCAAAAAAAAAATGAAAATTGATTCAAGCTTGGAAAATGTTGGTCTAGATCAGTTACAGAAAGAAATCTAGGGTTTTGGCTATTTGAACAATCCGGTTGAGTCTTTCTATCATCACATCTAGCATTCTCCAAAGTTATTAGTTGCAGGTTTAAATCACTTATTTAGCATATTTTGGATAACTCTAAGACTATTTGACTATCTCAACACATATATTTCTATGGTTGTCAGATAATGAAGTGCATTAAAATGTCGTCTATATCAACTAAGCTAGGTTACAAGGTATATTTCTTTAATCAATAGCGAATCGATTCCCTTTTCCTATAAGGTTCACGAACTAGCAGTGTTTCTTCTTATTACATTTGCAGTTCCATTATTTAAGTTTAACTAACAATCTACAAATACTATTCGTACAGTAATCAATCAAATGAGTAATTATAACCAAGGAGAAATGTTTTGACTACTACATATGCTGGCACATACACGACTACCTGTTCCATTGATGTGTATTACTGATAGGAGCAGTTAGTTAGTTAGCCGATTGACAAGTCAGCCGTATAGTTGGTTGAAGGTTGTTAGAGGTTGTTAGATAATGATTAGTTAGTTACAATGAGCTGTCAATGAGCTGGACACATGATTCACTTCTTAGCTCATTTCTTAGCTCATCTTAACTCAAGTCTATAAATAGACTCATAACTGTAATCTTCAAGTGAGAATAATGAAAATTCGGTTTCCAACTATCTCCTTCTTCTCCATGATTGCAAGTTATCAAGCTGCAATTCTTCAATTTCACATGGTATCAGAGCCACGAGCTCAACACTAAGTGTGTTTTCGATCAAATTTCACCAAGTTCTCTGCGCAACTTGAGATCTCTGTCTCAGTGCATTTTTTCGATCTCTGATTTTGGATTCTTCTTCTTCTTCTCGATTTAGATCTACCTTGCAATCACATCCTATCAATCATGGCACCTAAAATAGATCAAAGTGATCCACTTTTCATTGGTTCTTCTGATAGCTCAAGTGCAGTACTTGTTCCAATCAAGTTAACTGGTTCAGAAAATTATAGTTTATGTAGTCGATCGATGAGTATTCTCTCTTAGGGAAGAGAAAGTTTGGATTTGTCACTGGAACCTGCAGCAAGGAGTCGTATAGAGAGGAGCTACATGAGCAGTGGGAAACACGTAATGCAATCGTGCTTTGCTGGATCATGAACACTGTAAGTGAAAGTCTATTATTTGGAATTGTATATGCCATAAATGCTTGTGTAGATTGGCAAGATTTGAAGGAAAGATATGACAAGGTGAATCGTATGCGTATATAACAGTTGCATCAGCAATTCAAGATGAAAGACTTGGGGGATCTCAAGTATTTATTGGGGATTGAAGTTTTAAGATCAACATCAGGGATCATATTGAACCAAAGGAAGTACATTCTTGAGTTGATTGCTGACACGAGTCTTAGTGGTTCTAAACCTGCTATTACTCCTTTAGAGTTTAATGCCAAGCTCACCTCCATTGAATATGATCAAGTCACAGGTGCACAAGGTGATGAATTGCTGTCTGACATTTCCTTTTATCAAAGACTTGTTGGCAAGCTTATGTATGCCACTATTACAAGGCCATACATCAACTTTACTGTTCAGACTCTCAGCCAATTCATGCAACATCCCAAGAAGTCTCACTGGGAAGCAGCCACTAGGGTGGTCAGATACCTTAAAGGTTCTGTTAGTCAAGAGATCTGGTTAAAGGCTGAGCCTGCTACTACTCTGACTTGCTAGTGTGACTCAGATTAGGCTGCTTGTCCAAACACCATAAGATCAGTTATTGGTTATGTCATTCACTTTTGTGATTCACTTATATCATGGAAGTCCAAGAAGCAACACACTGTTTCCAGAAGTTCTACTGAAGCTGAGTACAGAAGCATGGCTTCAGCAGTTGCAGAACTCACTTGGCTGGTTGGATTATTTCAAGAACTCAAGGTTCCTATCACCCTTCCCATTTCAGTTTATAGTAATAGTAATTCAGCCATCCAATTGGCCAACAACCCAGTGTTTCATGAGAGAACCAAACATATAGAGATTAACTGTCATTTCATCAGGGACAAGATAAAAAATGGCTTGATCAAGTCTCTATATGTTCAGTCTAGTGATCAGCTTGCAGACCTGCTTACCAAGTGCCTGAGCCTTGCTCAACATACTCATTTACTTAGCAAGCTTGGTGTGCTGAACATTCTGCACCCTGCAGCTTGAGGGGGAGTGTTTTGACTACTACATACACTGGCGCATACACGACTACCTGTTCCACTGATGTGTATTACTGATAAGAGTAGTTAGTTAGTTAGCCGATTGATGAGTCAGCTGTATAGGTGGTTGAAGGTTGTTAGATAATGATTAGTTAGTTACAATGAGCTGTCAATAAGATGGATACATGATTCACTTCTTAGCTCACTTCTTAGCTCATTTCTTAGCTCATCTTAACTCAAGTCTATAAATAGACTCATAATTATAATCTTCAAGTGAGAACAATGAAAATTAGGTTTCCAACTATCTTCTTCTTCGCCATGATTGCGAGCTATCAAGCTGGAATTCTTCAATATCACAAGAAATAAAAAAATTGAAAATTAATACACTTAAAACATCATGTTCAGTCCAAAACCCAAGAACTGGGTCGTTTAGCTACACATTAGATTACAATAAGAAAAGATTCATAGAAGCTATAAAAATATTGAAAAGAATTAAGAAAGAAATAAACTGGAAGGAATAGAATGTTTGCCCTAAGTCCACGCTTAAAAACTGTCCACCCCTATTTCTCATATAAACACTACTATTTATATAGTTTTAGACGTCTAGGAATTAAATAAAATCAAATCTAACTCAGCCTAGGAAAGCTCTATTTTGCACCACTTCTGCAAAACAAAGGAGTGATGCAATAGTCAAAGCTGCATTCTTCAAGCAGACCTTGGCCGCACCATGCTTCCAAGGCAAAAGCTTCACTGCTTTACACAACTCCTTCAAAGCAAAGGTGTGGCGTGTCACACCTCGAGCCTACACACTAGGTGTGGCTAGGATCAGATGTCATTGCTGGATAGAGCGTATTCTTGTTCTGGAATACTATTAGAACTAACATTGAAAGATAAACGGAAGATTTGAAAGCATATAGTAAGATTCAATATTTAAAGTAAAGTAAAATACTTCTATTAATATGACTTAAAAGTCAAACCGAAATTTGATCATATGTCGGAACTAATTGATCAACCATCTCTGTATGAAGCTTCTAAGCTAAGTACAAGTATTGACTACTGGGACAAGGATCCCAGTCTACCTTTATTTAAACAAACATAACTACTGGACAAATTTGCAGACCAGGCCCTTCAAAAGTAAAGAGGGTACAAGCAAAACTAAGAAGATAGAGCCTGCTGGAGCATCTGATCACAAAACTGAGCACCTAAATATGGCGTAAGTACATAGAACATACCATGTTGGTGAAATTACAATAAATTACAACTGAAAAAATTACAAATGAATAAAGAAAAATATTTCTTCTTCTATGGCTGATGCGCGGATATCTCGCTCTCTTTAAGGAGATTCAAGCCCACTGCGTCAATTGTTTCTCCCGCCCAGCAGTAACACTCCTTGACTTGTTTCCTCCAGGATACAACAGTCTAATCTCAATAACTCAACAACTCTGGACAAGAATTGAGTTCAAAACTCCACAAAATAAACACCTACCTTCAACTAATAAACTCTCTTGTTTGATATATTTTTGTGAATTTTTCAAGAACTTGTATTTTGTGTTCTCCTATATTTAAGAGAAGTTAAATTGACTCTATTTATAGGCAAAATTCTTGTGCATTACATATGCACTTACTTCATGAACTTTTTTTTTTTTTCAATGTTGCCTATTTTGAGAAAAAATAAGCAACCAAAGTTGAAATTTTTTTCTTTTTTAAAGTTGCCAATTTTGAAAAGAAAAATTAAGCAACCAAAGTTGAAAATTAATTTTTTCAAAGTTGCCAATTTTGATAAGAAAAAATAAGCAACCAAAGTTAAAAAATTATTTTTTTCAAAGTTGCCAATTTTTAAAAAGAAATAAATAAGCAACCAAAGTTTTCAATGAATCTGGCATTAAGATTAAATAATATTAAAATGCCCTTAATCCATCAATTCCCCACTCATTTTAATATTATCAAGAGAGTCTACTTGCTGAAGGAAGACTACCATGCATAATGAAGGTATGCTTTGCATTGAACCTCCACTTAGTAAAATAATAAATTCTACTCCAGAGTCACAGTGGTCTCAGACTTGAATTAGGACTGCTTAGGAGAAATAAAATGTTACTGCTTACACATAATAGTCAAGGTATTGACATGAGCTTTATAGCCAGCACGTTACAGCCTTGTGCTATTCCGGTTTTAATGAGTGTCTTTTGAGAATGAGCCTAATTCTCAGAGGAAGTGGCCTACCTCCACACTCACAAAGGTGAAATACGTCGAGAGTGCTCCTGTAATTTAGCACCCCACTCATACGAGCTACAGATATTCATTAAGAGTTTTTTTTTTTTTAAATTCAACCTCACAATCATTATAGGAAAATGCACTCACATCATAGGGAGGATAAATGAATAGTGCATTTTTCACAAGAAGTCATTAGGTGATTCGTTTTTTCCATTGAACCTAGTTATAGGATCTCTACTCCCCTGATTGGGTTTCCTCACATATGACTCATGATTCAATAGGCTTCAATCCCATTCCCCTCAATGTGCTCCACCTTTTTTCTCGTCTAGGCCTTAGTTAACGGATCTGTAAGATTATCATAAGATTTGACATAATCAATATTAATGGTACCATTTGTCAAATGTGATCTCACAGTACTGTGCTTTCTCCGTAGGTCTGGATTTACCGTTGTAATAACGGTTTTGAACTCTACCAATTGCAGTGGTGCTATCACAATAAATTAATATAGGAGGAATTGAATTTTCAAAACAAGGTATTTGAAATAATAAATCTCTCAACCAATTCGCTTTCTCACTAGCTGAAGCTAATGCAATTAGTTCAGCCTCCACGGTAGAGTTAGCAATTATTGTTTTTTTTAGACATCCAACAAATAGCACCACCACTCAAAGTAAATACATATCCAGTAATGGATAAGAAATCACCTGATAAAGTATTCCAATCCGCATCACAAAAGCCTTCAAGTACAGCAGGATATTTTGTATAGGATAAACCATAATTTTTGTTCCAATTAAATATCTCATTACTCTATTTATAGCATGATAATGTTCATTACCTAGCTTGCTAGTAAACCTGCTAAGTACTCCTACTGCATATGCAATATCAGGCCTAGTGCAATCAGTCACATATCTCAAACTTCCAATTATGCTAGCATATTCCTTTTGATTTATAACATCAGTTTCACTTTCAATAGGACACAGGTGAACACTAGAATCAAATGGAGTTACAACATGCTTGCAATCAAGGAAATTATATTTTTTCAATATTTTCTCTACATACTGTGGCTGGTCAAGGAAAATTCCATCACATGTTCTAGTAATTTTTATTCCTAGAATAAAATTTGCCTGTCCAAGATCTTTTATTTCAAAATGGCTTCTAAGAATATTTTTGGTCTCATCAATAGTATTCATGTTAGTGCCAAAGATCAATAAATCATCAACATATAGGCAAATAATCACATGTGAATTATTTCAAGACATATGATATATGCACTTATCACACTCATTTGTTTTAAATCCATTATCTATCATGCAGGGATCAAACTTTTTATGCCATTGCTTTGGTGCTTATTTCAAGCCATATAGGGATTTATTAGTTTACATGCTTTTCTTTCTTGGCCAACCTCCACAAAACACTCGGGTTGTTCCATGTAAATCTCCTCATTTAGGTCTCCATTTAAAAAAGTAGTTTTTACATCCATTTGATGAATTTGTAAATAAGAAATTACCACAATAGCAACTAAAAGACTAATGGATGTAATTCTCATCACCGGTGAAAAAGTATCAAAAAATTCTAGGCCTTCTAGTTGTTTAAAACCTTTAGCCACAAGCCTAACTTTATATTTATCAACAGATCCATCCGGTTTTAATTTTTTTACGTAAGACCCATTTATATCCAATTGTTTTACAACCCGATGGTAAATCAACTAACTTTCAAGTTTTATTAGAAATTAGCGATTTCATTTCATCATGTACAACCTCTTTCCAGAAAATAGCATCATGTGAAGATAAAGCTTCTTTTAAAGTGATAGGGTCATCTCCAACGTTAAAAACATAATAATCAAGACCAAAATCTTTTTCTCCTCTAGCTCTTTTACTTCTTCTTAACTCAAAATCATCATTTTCTTTATTATTTAAAGTAGAAGTAGAAGAACTAGGTAGTGTTAAAATATTTTCTTTAGTCCCATGACCCCCACTATTTTTAAAATTAAAAGGAAATTTATTTTCATGAAAAATAGCATCACCTGATTCTATTATCATGCCATCTTCAAGATTAAAAAATCTATAGACTGTACTATTAGAAGCATAACCAAGAAAAGCACAAGTAGTAACTTTCTTACCCAACTTAGAGATTTTAGAATCCATTAACCTCACATAGGCTAAGCAACCCCGAACTCTTAGATATCCCAAATTTGGCTTATGACCTTTCCATAATTCAAAAGGCGTTAATTTTGTCTTTTTATGAGGCACATGATTCAACATATAACAAGCAGTCAAAAGAGCTTCACCCCAAAAATTTAAAGGTGCACAAGACTCAATTAACATGACATTAGTTAACTCAACCAAAGTTCTATTCTTTCTTTCCACTACATCGTTACATGAAGGAGAATAAGGAGGAATAGTTTCATGAATTATACCCAATGATCTTAGAAAAAAATTGAACTCAAATGACTTATATTCACGGCCTCTAGCACTTATTATTCTTTTTATTTTTCTATTAAACTGATTTTCAACTTTATGGAGAAAATTTTTAAAATTCTCAAATGCATCACTTTTATTTTTCATTAAATAAACATATGTAAACTTAGAAAAATCATCAATGAAAGTAATAAAATATCTATTTCCTCCATGAGTTAAAATTCCATTAAGTTCACAAATATCACTATGAACTAATTCTAATAAATCAGTTTTTCTTTTAACTTGGAAGTGAGGCCTTTTTTGTGATTTTAGCTTTACTACAAGCTTCACATTTTTTAAAATTCTTTTTGATCATTGAAATTAATCCTAAACTAGTCATGATTCCCACATAACGATCATTTATATGACACAAACGAGCATGCCAGAAATTAGTAGAACAAAGCATATAAATAGAAATAATTGTTTTATTTATCTCAATACTTAATTTGAACATACCATCACATGCATACCCTTTTCCCACAGAAATATTATTTTTCACAATTACATACTGGTCAAATTCAATAATCTGTTTGAAGCCCGCTTTATTAGAAGAAAACTAGATATCATGTTTTTCCTCATGGAAGGAGTATAAAGTACATCTTTTAAGATTAATACCCTTTCAGAAGTAAATCTCAACTCGACATCCCATTCCAAGTACTTGACTTGTGTGAGAATCTCCAAGCATGATGGTTTTGGGCTTCTCACAATTTTTATAAATTTTAAACCAGTCTTTGTCATAACAGACATGACGATTTGCACTGGAGTCATTCCACCATCCATCAATAGTCTTCAAAGTAGTATTTTTGTTATTTTCAGGGGTAGCATTATATGAAGATAAATTTACCTTCAGTGTGATGTTGTTCTCCTCTGTTTGCATAAGTGCATCTTGGCCTCTAGCCACATATTTTTTCGCTCCCGCCTCCTCAGTGTCATACTTACTCTGCAAGACTTTTCAAATTTTCTTTGCACTAGAGTAAGTTCTATCATAATAATCATAAAAATTATCAGATAGACAATTAAGTAAAAAGTAACGGCACTTATAAGAGATTATTGTATTTTTCTACTTTCTCTTGATGAGAAATGTATTCTTCATCACTCATGGAAGAGTCATCTACTTTGTTAGGGTTCTTCTCCGTTAACACATAAGAGACATTTTACCCTTCCACCTTTTAAAGTGAGTACCGTTGAACCGGAATGGCTTGTTTAGGTCTCTTAAATTGATATCCGCGATATTTTCAGTTGTTTCCATCATGAATCTCCTTAAAATTGCTGGTGAAATTACAATAAATTGCAATAATATTTCAATAGATTACAACTGAAAAAATTACAAATGAATAAAGAAAAATATATTTCTTCTTCTATGACTGAGGCGCGGATATCTCACTCTCTTTAAGGAGATTCAAGCCCACTGTGACAATTGTTTCTCCAGCCCAGTAGTAACACTCCTTGACTTGTCCCCTTCAGGATACAATAGCCTAATCTCAATAACTCCACAAAATAAACACCTCCCTTCAACTAATAAATTCTCTTGTTTGATATATTTTTGTGAATTTTTCAAGAACTTGTATTTTGTGTTCTCCTATATTTAAGAGAAGTTAAATTGCCTCTATTTATAGGCAAAATTCTTGTACATTACATATGCACTTACTTCATGAATTTTTTAATTTTTTTTCAAAGTTGCCAATTTTGAAACAAAATAAGCAACCAAAGTTGAAAAATTATTTTTTTTCAAAGTTGTCAGTTTTCGGAAGAAAAATTAAGCAACCAAAGTTGAAAATTAATTTTTTCAAAGTTGCCAATTTTGAGAAGAAAAAATAAGCAACCAAAGTTAAAAAATTATTTTTTCAAAGTTGCAAATTTTTAAAAAGAAATAAATAAGCAACCAAAGTTTTTAATAATGAATTTGACATTAAGATTAAATAATATTAAAATGCCCTTAATCCATCATACCATATGTAATATAACTGGATAATACATGACAAAAAGTTATGATTACTTTATGGTGTATCAGTATCACCGAGACATGAAATATTATATATAACAAGATCATGAGATAGACTGTGTACTGAAGCATAGTATAGTTTAAAAATCATAATCACAAGATAACTAAATGACTGAATCATGGACTAAAATTACGAACTAAATCATGGGCTAAATTGAATACTAAATCTTAAAACTATCTGAATCCGAAGGTTTGAATCACGATATAAACTTTACAACTGAATTATCAAAGAATCTAAATATTTGAATATGAAGGTCTGAATCATTATGTAAATTGTATAATTAAATCATAAAAAGAGTATGAATATCTAAATCTGAAGTTGTGAATCATGATGTAAACTGTATAACTGAATCATAAAAGAATTTTAATATCTAAATCAAGTTGTAAACTGTATAACTGAATCATAAAATATTTTAAGTTACAAAATCTGTAAAATATATTGTATATAAATTTGTATGAATTTTTAAATAGTTGCAAAGAGGCAAAAATCATCTTTTTGAAAATAAGTGTTTTTATTGAGGAGTTTCTCATAACCGACATAACTCCACGTGAGCTCATAATGCGTAACCGCTATTCGATTGGAGGACCGTCCTAAACCTTGCAAGGCAATAAGACATTCTATTTTTGTGAATCGATTCTAAGCCCTTACAAGGGGCTTAAAGAGGAGTTTTCTGAACCAATGGCACGACCCCATCCTACACTGGCACATATATGTTTCAATTTTTTTATTATTTTAAATCCATACCTTCTAGGTAAAAAATAGTCCTCCCAAAACATTCTATATATATGCTCATACTACATTTATCAAGACAATCTAAGAACTAAATTCTTAAAATCTAGTGAGGAGACTTGCACACGAAATCATAATTCTAAGGGTGAGCTAGTGAGCCTTGTGCCAAAAATTTAGGGGTGTTCTTATTTCATATTAGTGAGCCTTGCACTTAAAATCATGCTAGTGAGACCGATGCTCTAAATCATATGAAAATCAATGAGTTGAGTTTAGATTTTTAGGCAAAATACATGTTTTCCATAACCATTTAGAAATTCATAAATAATCTATAATGAACCATTAAATAGATTCATAAGCCATGATGATTTCTGATAAAACCCTATCCCATTCATAGAAGAAACTAAAATTTCAAGAATGTATTTGTGGGAAGAACTAAGGTTCCCACACATGAAGATTAGCCTTACATACATTAGCTAATGGATAACTGTAATACCCCACATTTCCGAGCTAGAATTCGAACCATTGTTCCTACATGTATAAACTCGATGATTCCTATGCAAACATAAGTGTCATGATTATTTTCCTAGTGTGAAAAGTGCTTTCGAGGTAAAAAATATTCATAGGAAACATTTAAAGTTCATAGTCAAGAACTTTTGTTATCAACCAAATTTTGATAGTCGATCCTATGAGGGTCAACTTTGAGTGTGTATAACTTTTAGAATATATGAAATTTTGGAGATCAAAACTCACATTATCAAAGAAAATTGAGTCCTCTTTTCAACTCCACAGATTTTGCCTTAATCTGATACCTGAGAAAACCATTAAGTACATTTTTGTGAGAAACCGTGAGGGTGCGTGAAAAGGGTGTGGCACGCCTTCTATGCTCCGTGAATTTGGCGTGGCATGACCTATTTCCAGAGATGCTAGAACCAGTATTTTGTCTTTAATTTTTTGAGGGTAAACTAGTCATTTACGTCCTAAATCATCCTATTACTAATGCTAACATGATTTCATCATTCCATAACCCCAAATACACAATCCCTCTCCTCCTAAATTCTCAATAACACCACTTAAGAGTTCTTTTCCGAAAATTCAATTTTCAAGGCTTCAAATTCAAATTTCTTCTTATTGTTTTCTCCCTAATTTCGTCATCAAGGGTATGAAAAATGAATTCAAGTGTTCATATCAATTCCAGGCTAGGGTTCAAGCTTTAGAGTTAAGGATTCAAGCTTTTATTCAAATTCCTTCTGTAAAAAAGGCATGTATATCTTCCCTCTAACCTATTTTATTAAAAATGTGTGTTTAATTATTGCCCATATGAATTTGATTGTTGGTTTGAAAATTGGGTTGAGGGCTTTTGGATGTTAATTGGTTGAACTGCTTTTCTCATGGTGTTTTTTTTTTTTTTGGATTATTCATGCTTTAAATTGATAGGTTTTGAACTAATTGGGTGCATGAGTATGGAATTGAAATGGGGGTCGTGGATTCCCCCAAATAAATGGATTTTGGTATTGGAATTGGTAATAACCTCAACTCACCTCATGAAATTGGCTTTGAAACATGGATATATACATATTGAAACCAATTTTAAAACCTTGCATTGGACAAAAGTTTAATGAAATGTGTTTTGTATTTAAATTTGACCTTGGGGGTCATGGATTCCCCCAAATTGATAGATAATTAAAATGACAAAATAATATTATCTTGCAAGCACAGTAGTTATGATGATACCAATGTTATGTACCTTAATGGATGATTTTGGGTTTGATAAATGAGAATGTGTAAATAGTTTAATTAGGCTTAAAGGGGGTTATGTAGCTCGACGTGATGGTTGTGGTCCTAAGAGACTAATATTAGAAATTCACATTTGCCGACGTGGGGGTGGTCTTAATGACCCTATGCATATGTCACACTTTATTTATATTTATATCTTGGGATGGCGTAGTGTCATGGATTCTCCGACCTTCTTGATACCTTCGGTTCATGTGAATAACATGCACTGAGGACCTTCTAGTGGGCGGATCTGGACCCATATAGCCCGTGGGTACCTTTATGACGGTTGAAGCTACATTGTCCAGGTTAATATTTTAAAATCTCATACTTAAACCTTATTTCCTATCCCGAAATCTCATATATATAAGTATGAATGTGTGCATATGATTTTTGGACTAACTTATACTTGGCATTATTGTATCTCTTCCTTGAGTTACATGTTAGTGTTTATCCCGCTAACCATCCTAGGATGCTACATTATTTCATAATTTAGGGTTTGAAGACACTTCTTTTACCTTTGTGCAGCGTTAGGTGGATAAGTATAATTGTCGAGTTACTTGAAGTTGTGAGATTTCATTCTCCAAAAGGACTGTCATTTTATAGTTTATTTTTTTATGCTTTAGACTATCTCATTGGGTTCCTCTTTAGCTATAGTTGCAGGCATGTTTGACATAGATGATGTGTAGTTTCATTAGAGGCTTTTGTGGACAACTATGGATTGGGTATTATTGAATTCTTAGAACCCTTACCTTGGTTCATTTATCTATCATTCATTACTATTTAATTAGATTTTGCATTTTTATTATTATTACTTGTGTTCATGAGGTTAGACGATGGGGGTGGTCTCTGTTCCGCGATGAACTTGAGATATCCGTCACAGCCAGACCCTGGTTTGGGTTGTGACAAATTTGATATCAGAGCACGGTTCGGGGTCGTTGGGTATCCATAATGCTGTGCCTAGTAGAGTCTTACTTATGGGTATGTTGTGCACTATACTTATATTTGGGAGGTGATGAGGCATTTAGGAAATGTTTCTCATTCTTTCATACTCTAGACTGTGTAATTGTGTTGTCCATATGAAACTTATCCAAGTTCCTTTCTCTCTTTGATTTTTTTGACTATGTCTCATTATTGAGGCGATAAAAGTGCAAAGCCTTAGCTTCCTAACAGTGTGATCCTTTCCAAATGAGTCATCAAAAGTTATGGAATGGTGCAAGGACTGAAAACGAGTCTATTGGTGCGTCAAGGTGTATTGATTCAAGCATGTACCTCTAACTTCATTAATTGTGATTTTCAACCCGAGGTAAGATGCGCAATTTGTCCCTTTCAAGATCTTTATGGAAAATGTCTCACTTAAGGGGAGGATATGTATTTAAATATTGGGGTAGTATTTCAATCCTAATAGGTAGTATAAATAGGGGTGTTATGACCTATGAGTAGTAAGATGATCCTGAGGTTAGTGATATAAAGTCATATTTTAAAAGTCAGAGTGAGGTTAACTTTTCAGTAAAAAGAGATAGTTGTAATTGCATGACCTTTAAGTGAGGGTTGGGGGTGGTATTCCATTATGGTGTTGGTTAAGGTATACCAAAAATTAGCAAACTTATTGTAGTCGGTAAGAAGGAGTGGTTAGTTACAATACTTGCAACTTTAGTTGAAATAAGAAAGGAGCTCTTGAGGACTAGATATTGTAGTAGTAAAATTAATCATAGGTTGCGAATGGAAGGATTTGTCGGCTAATGATTTATGAATTAAGCATTCACTTGGGGGAGGTCTTAAAAATGGGGACTTAATGATGTTTATAGAATTTTGAAGGTGCTTGGGATGTATGCATGGGTAAGTGGATGTGATATGAGGGATGTGAATATTCTATAGACCATAATGGGCTAGGTAACAAGATTAAGATTGACTATCCTTATTAGATGGTTTTAACACACTAAGGGCCCTTTGATTTTTATCTAGTAGTTGTAAGTTAGTTAAGGAGGTGAGAATATATGTAGTAAATATTAAGGTGTAGTAATAACGTTGTGAAGAAGAATGTGCTTGTGGACTGTAGTTAAGTTAAATAAGGAATTTAGGTTGATTTTTCTATTTGAATGACTAGTACATTATGCGTTATATTTCATTGGTGGTACAAGATGATTGCTAAACACTAAGTTTGAACTTTAGATATTGATTGTGGTAATAAGAATGTTAGCTCGAGGATAGTGATGCAAGATTTGTGGGAATGAAAGTTGTAGGCTTGTTATAATGTGTGAGAGAGCTTAGGTTGATGACTTAGGAAATATTAGAGTGGGTAATTGTGATATATGCATGCGGTCTAGTGTGGAAGTGGAGTGGTTCAATCAATAGATGGATAAGAGCCTTAAGTTATAAGAATAAAGTGTACTCGGTTTTGAGTTATGAGTGCCATTTATACCTAGTTTATGATCTTAAATTTATTAGTTTGGAGAAGTCTAGGGAGTTGTTATATGGTGTAACGTAGAGATGAATTGAGAGAGAAATACATAGAATATGTGAACTCTTAGTACAATTTTAAAATTTTGTTAAATTATGAGGCTATGATATTAGAGGTGTAATGCTAGTATTCTAATGAATTGAAAATGGGGTGTTATGAGTTTAGAAGCATGGATTTCTATGCCCATGAAAATGTTTGTTATAAGAAAGTGATTTTGGAGATTGGAGAAAGTTATGATTAGTATCCTTGAAGGAGATGTCTTAGAAATATTTAGTATTTATATTAAAGTTGTCATGGGGAGTTTGGTGTTTTTATGCATAGTAATACCACCCCTCATTGTGCGTGAGGGAATATGTTGCAAGTTTAAGATAATCACCTTTGAGGGAAGGAGGAGATTATGAACTAAGGTAGATCTTGAATTTTCTCATGACAGTGAGTTTTAGGGATGATTCATGGTAAATCTATTCTTACTCTAGAAAATTCCTCCTATTTTTGAAGCTCGTACTCTAGTGCATCAGTCACTCTCCCTGTGTTAGTATGATAGTAGTTATGGAAGCATAGCAATGTTTTACATAAGAGAGTGGATGATCCTTATTGTAAAATTTTTGTATGGCTACTCGAATTAAGGTTATAGATAAAATGGGAAGAGTGAGATGGACTTTTGTTATGTGAAATGGTTAGGAGGGGATACGTGGTGAAAATCTTTGTGAAAGTGATAGAATTTGCTAGGTTTTTGGCGGGGAGGTCCGTAAAGTGGGTGTAGTAAAGATAGGCTTAAATGTTGTGATTGATAATACACAAACCCTTGTGTTATGTTGCTGGTAGTCTTGATAAGACATGATATTGTTTGACTATAATTATAGGATGGAGTAGTATTCTTGGATGTATGTAGGGTATAGAGCCTGCCACTTAACCTAGCACCTTTTAAACTCCGAATTAGGCTTTGATATGAAAACAATGTATAGTAGACTCAGAATTTTGTAGTGATGTGTTTTGTGGAAATTGTAAGATTGAAATGGTAAAATGTGGTATTCGTAGATGAATTCATAGTTAAGGAGTACTGCTATATTTGAGGTCTATTAGACGTATCATTGGAGGTGGAGAATGCTTCTATTCTTATGTCCCGCTAAATCTTATTTCGTATCTTGTATCAATCTAAATTAAGCAAGGATTCCTATAAGAATTTCATGCCTTACATTTTTATGATCACGTTTCATATAACTCATGCCCATTAGGGATGTTAAAAAGGTGTCTTGGAAAAGTTTTGGAATTTTCGGAAAGGGTTCGGGGCTATTTTTGAATTTTGAGGTAGTAAGCCTCCGCGATAAGGCCGTGTCACTGAGGTTAACCTATGAGATACTAGGGTGGCACGGAGGCTAACCTCTACGATATTGGCGTCCAGTATTTTAATTTTGTCTAATTTTTTACTATCTCACTTGGGGTGAGAGGCTTTGGGTCTTTTACCCCTTGTATAGCCTTAGTCTTGTTATCTCTTGATTCGTGCTTGCATAATTTACTTGGTGATGCCATGAATCCCTTTTATTTTGATCCCTATATGTGTTTTGTTGAGGAATAATACCTAATGTGAAGTTACATACTTTATTCCATCTTCTAAAGCTTCAATAAGTTCCTACCCATAAATCAAGGACGAATGATTCCAAGGGAGACATAATGTAACACCCTGTATTTTTGGGCTAGAATTCAAATCGTTGTTCCTATGTGTATAAACCCAAAACCAATGAGTTCTATGTAAATATCAGTGTCATGATAATTTTCCTAGTGTAAAAAGTGCTTTTGAGGTGAAATCTTTCACAACATTTACAACAAAGTGAGTTAAGAACTTTTGTTATCACCAAATTTTGGTATTTGATCCTACAATAGTCAACTTTGAAAGTGTATAACTTGTAGAATATATGATATTTTGGAGATCAAGACCCACCAAATCAAAGACTATTGAGTCCTCTTTCCAATGCCATTGATTTTTCCTTAATTCGATACCCGAGTAAAAGTTATGAGAATTTTTGTGAAGAACTAGTGAGAGTGTCAGATAAGGGCGTGGCACACCCTCTGTGCTCCACAATTTTGGCGTGGCATGCCCCCTATTTCCAGAGATGCTAAATCCCTCATTTCTCTTTAGTTTTTTAAGGGTAAACTAGTCATTTATGTCCTAAATTATCCTATAGCTAATGCTAACTTGACTTCATCATCCCATAACCCTTTATACACAATCCCTCTCCTCCTAAATTCTCAAGAACTCCATATAAGGGTTCTTCTCAAAAAATTCAACTTCCAAGGCTTCAAATTTAAGTTTCTTCTTAATGTTTTATCCCCAATTTCATCATCAAGGGTATAGGAAATGAGTTCAAGTGTTTATATCAATTACAAGCTAGGGTTCAAGCTTCAAAGTTAAGGGTTCAATTTTTTATTCGAATTCCTTCCATGTAAAAGGCATGTATCTCTTCCCTATAACTTATTTTGTTAAAAACATGTGTTTAATTATTATCCATCTGAATTTGATTGTTGGATTGAAAATTGGGTTGAGGACTTTTGGATGTTACTTGGTTGAACTGCTTTTCCCATGTTTTTTTTTTGGATTATTCATGCTTTGAATTAATGGTTTTTGAACTAATTGGGTGCCTGGGTATGAAATTGGAATGAGGGTCGTGGATTCGCACAAATAAATGGATTTTGTTATTGGAATTGGTAATAACCTTAACCTACATTATGAATTTTTCTTTTAAACATGGATATATGCATATTGAAACTAATTTTGAAACCTTGCATTGCATAAAAGGTTAATGGAACGTGTTTTGATTTTAATTTGGACCTTAGGGGTTGTGGATTCCCTAAGTTGATGGATAACTGGAATGGAAAAGTTATATTATCTTGCAAGCATAATAGGTATGATTTTCCCAATGGTAGATGCCTTAATGGAAGATTTTGGTTTTGATAATTGGAAATGTGTAAATGTTTTAATTGGGCTTAAAGGGGGTTATTTAGCTCGCCATAAAGGTGGAGGTCCTGAGGGGATGATACTAGAAATCCATGTTTGCTGGCGTGGGATGGTCTTAATAACCTTGTACATTTGTCACACTTTATATATATTTGTACCTTGGGATAGCGTAGGGTCGTGGGTTCCCCAAGACTCCTTGATACCTCTGGTTTTTATGGCTAACATGAACTGCGACACTTTCGATGGGGGTGGGGGTCGGACCCATATAGCCCATGGGTGCCTTTATGACAGTTAAGGATACATAATGTAGGTTAGTGTTTTCAAAACGCATGCTTAAACCTTGTTCTCTCTCCCAACATCTTATATATATATATGTAAATATGAATGTGTGCATATGCTTTCTGGATTGATTTGTACTTGACATTATTTTATCCCTTCCCCGAGTTACATGCTAGCGCTCACCACTCTAACCGTCTGTCATAATCTGAGGCCACCCCCTAGTCGTAACACGATGCTTAAGGTCATAAGTGACTCTAAGCTAACCCATGATCTGACATAAGCTTTAAATACTAAAACAAGGTAACGAAACACTGTGCGTAAGTCATTTAAAAGTATATGATAATCGAAAACAGTGTCAAAGGTAACTTGAATACATCACTAAAAACATGTCTAACTGACTGACTGTCTGAAAGCCTTTAAATATGATGAGTTATTATGTCAGGTCCCTAAATAACTCTGACTAATTGAAATAGCATGAAGTAAAAAAATGCTGGGATGAATAACTAATATAATAGCTAGTCCTCGACTGATGAGGACTCACCAATGCTGCAGCTGAGTGACACAGGAAAAAACTAAGTATGATCTGGAAGCTGATTGTTCGAACCTATGTTATAAGACAACATACTGCAAAATATAGTATTGATCTATACTTTAAATTTACTGGTAGGTGAGATGGAAGCTAGCTGATACACATAAAGGTACAAAGTATGAATATGAAAATTGAACGCAAGACCATGTTTAAATATGTACTGAACTAATCTGAATAGCAGAATAATTGATATACTAAACATTGGTCCAAAAAATCCTGTACTGGACATCATATGAATACTGACTAAGGAACTGTGGGAGCTAACTACAACTGACATAACCCAATTTGAGCTAATCAAGGTCCAACTTGTAACCCTATCTTGAAAGGTGTCGGTACCTTGCCAAGGGTACCAACACTGGCTAGCGTGGATCCACTAATCTGATGTCCCGAAGGACTAGGGAGTCATGCCTTTACTGACGGGGGACCCCTTATAACCTACGGTGGCAACGTAGTTCTGGAACTTAAGGATTGCTACTAATGACTCATGCCTAACTAATGGGGGAGCCACCACCCTTGCGTTCACTCGATGCTAAGTGTTACTCCCAACTTAATGACTCTGAAATATAACTAAACTATGCAATAATAGCTGATATGCTTAAGTCATGGGATTCTGAGAAAAATACAATACATGTATAGTCTAAAATACTCAATCACATGTGAGTTGATATATGCATGAGTTCCTATGTATCAGGTGTTCATAACCCACCAACACAAACTAATGCAACTGATCACAAAAATGATAAAACTAGCCATAGTATGGGAAATTCATAAATAGTACTCAATATTCCAATAACTAATTATGATATGGACAATGAAGATTATCAAACATATGGAAACACAATTCTCATAAGGGAACATATTTTCATGGTACATAATCAAAACAACTGAGATAGAGTTGATACAATTCATATTTAACTTGAAACCTAATAGAAAGAGAAGAGGATTTGTATTTTTAAAATTAGGGAATTTTTCGGACTCAATGGGTGGAAGGGGCATTAATGAAATCCCACATACCTGAGAATAGATGCCTTGGTAAAATCCTTGAAGTTTATCTTGTTCTTGGAAATCCCTAGTTTCTCTTAAGAAAGAAGAGAATCATTTTATTTTGCTAAGGGAAGTGATTTCTAAAGTTATGAGAGATTAGGCTAATATTTAATCTTAATAACTGATGTTTTGGAAGGGTAAACGACCTGGGTTTGGGTTATGAAGGGGTGGAAAGTACCAAAAAGCCCATCTTGAATCGTGCAAGAATTCTATTCCCCGTCGTTACAATCGACCTCACAACTCATTATGAATGGTCATTCCCCATACAAAATCTATCAAGCGCACTATCCACGACATTCGTCTTACCCGGGTGATATAGTACACTCATATCATTGTCTTTTAGCAATTCTACCCATCTTCCTGGATGAAGATTTATATCTTTCTTAGTGAACACATACTATAAACTCTTGTGATCAGTAAATATGTCAAGATGAAACCTATAAAGGTATTGCCTCCAAAACTTTAAGGCAAAGATAACTGCTGCTAACTCAAGATAATGAGTCGGATAGTTCTTCTCATGAGGTTTGAGTTGTCAAGAGGCACACTATACCCTTGCCTCGTTGTATCAACGAACAACCAAGACCAATTATCGGAGAATCACAGTAAACTATGAAGCCATCTAAGCCCTCCGATACAGTCAAAATTGTAGCCAAGGTGAGTTGAGTATTCAACTCCTGAAAACTCTACTCGTAGGAATCAAACCACTGGAATTTGGCTTTCTTCTGAGTCAATCTAGACAATGGAGAAGCTATATAAGAAAATACCTCAACAAACCATCTGTAGTAATCAGCTAAACCCAAGAAACTCCTGATATCTAATGCAGAGATGGGTCTAGGCAAGTTTCTTACTGCTTCGGTAGTTTGAGGATCAATTAGAATACCATCAACGGAAATGATGCGACCAAGGAAATCTACTAAACCTAACAAGAACTCGCTATGGTAACAGATGAGAATGTCATCTATGAAGACTATGACAAATATAGCCAAATACTGCAGGAACACCCTTTTTATTAAGTCCATAAAAGCTGCAAAGCATTCGTTTATCCAAAAGACAAAATAACTAATTCAAACTGACCATATCGATTTCTAAAAGCTGTCTTCGGGATGTCACTTTCTCGAACTCTAAGCTGATGGTAACCAAATTTGAAGTCTATCTTAGAGAAATAATTTTCACCCTAAATCTATTCAAACAAGTCATCAATCCTAGAGAGAGGGTACTTATTCTTAACTGTGACTTTGTTCAGCTGACAATAGTCGATGCACCCTACACGGAAAGACTAGGCCTGATGAATCCCTTATCTATGAGATCTTTTAATTGTTATTTTAATTTCTTAAGCTCGGGTGATGCCATTCTATAAGGTGAAAATGAGATAGACTCGGTATTTGGGAGGAGATCTATTTTGAAGTTGATTTCCCTCTTGAGAGGAACTTTGGGAAGATCTTCGGGAAATACTTTTGGAAACTCATTAACTAATGAAACTAATTTAAGATTGAGAGTCTTGGAACTTGGGTCCTTGAATCAAACAAGTGATAGATGCAACCCTTGGATATCATCTTTCTTGCCTTAAGGTAGGAGATGAATTGACCTATAGGCACTAGGTATTACCCCTCTATCTGTGATTGGCTCATTAGGAAACTGGAACTGAACTATTCTGTTTCTACAGTTGACTAAGGCATAACAAGAGTAGAGCCACTCCATGCTAAGAATGACATTAGAATCAATCATCTCTAATTCTACAAGATTGGGTTAGGTGATTTCTGAGATTGGGCTAGGTGATTTTCTGAGATTGGACAATTTCTGTACACCCATCTGGCTATAATAGAATTACCTACAGGAGTGGACACTGAGAAGGGTTCTGTACTAATTTTGGGACTGACGCCACAATCTACTGCTATATAGGGAGTCATGAATTAAAGTATGGATTCAGCATCAAATAATGCATATACATAAATATAAAAGACCTGTAACATACCAGTAACCACATAAGGAGAACCTTCTTGATCCTGTTGAGTCTGAAGGGCATAGAGTCAGTTCTAGCACTATTTACTGTGGTGCTAGAAGTGGCACACTGTTGAGTCGAGCGACCTGATGGGATTGATAGAGAATTAGGCTAGCCTAGTTTATGATCATTCCTACCCTTCCACATTCCTGCTGGATATCCTTTATTCTATGGCCTAACTTACCCACCTAAGACACACATCGCTGCCTACCAAGCACACACCCTTGTGGTTCTTTCCACACCTCTATGACAACTGTTCATGCTACCCTGAGACTTATAGCCTAGTGCTCTATCCTGATTAACCTGTCTAAACTTAGGCACTAGATCACTAGCAGAAGATAGGGATGGGGATAAAGGTCTCTGGCGGAATTGAGAATGGTTCCCACCATCTGATCTTTTCTAATAAAAGTCAAAACTTTCAGTTCTGGCTCTCTTATTCTCCCTTTCTCTTTCCTTGAGCTTTTCCTCCTCAATCTTGAGCATGAACCATTTGCTTGAAGAGGTCCATATCCTTATTCAACAAAGTTGTTTTACACTCTTTGGAAATATCCTCTGAAATATCAGATACAAATTTACTCATCCCAGCTCTAGAATCCGCCCCTATATTCAGAGCATACCTTGCCAATAGAGTAAAGTTGAGTAAATATTCCTTCAAACTCATGTTTTCCTGATTTATATTAATGAACTCTTGTACCTTGACCTCACTTAATTCGAGTGGAAAGAACCTGTCTAAGAACTAAGTAGAAAACTCATCCCACTCTGCAGGCCCTGCTACAACACCCCTATCATCTTTCCACTATTTAAACCAAGTGGGGGATACTCCTTGCAAATGGTAGACAGCTAAGTTAGCATTGTCACTCAGAGTAACACCTATAATATTATTTTTTTTCAGCACACAGTCTAAAAACTCCTATGGATCTTTCTCAGATTTAGATCCAGAGAACGTTGGAGGATTCATCTGAGTGAAATCCTAGATTCTGGCTACTTCCATGCTCACAACAGGGTTTGATGGGGCAATAACCAATTGATCATTCTAGGTAGCCATAGATTGGGCTAAGGTTGTGAAAGCCACCCTAAATTCGGAGTGAGAGACCTACTCATTCAGAGGGTCTTCTAGAATAGGTGTTGCAGCCTAGTCCCCATTACTTTTTCCATTAAACCTTCTGGGAAGCATTTTATGTACATAGTAGAGAATGAATTAGAAGAAGAAGTTTAACAGATCTTACACTCCTTTCTACGACATAAATACTGAAAGAAGGGAAATTTTGTAAAATATTTTGCAACCTTCCACCTATAAGTTTGGTGTGCTTCACACCCATTTATAAGATTCTACTTAACTCAACTTTCAGACACCCTTTAAACCTTGTGCTCTGAAACCAAGTTTGTCATGACCCGAGGCCACCCCTTAATCGTAACATGCTCCTTAAGATCACAAGTGACCCCAAAATAACCCATGATCTGGAGCAAGTTGTAATTATTGGAAGAAGGCAACAAAACACTGTGCAAAAGTCATTAGAATGTATCTGATAATCGAAAATGGTATTAAAGATATAAAAAACACATCCCTAAAAATATGTCTAACTAACTGACTATCTAAAAGCCTCTAAACATGATGAGTTTTTGAGACAGGTCCCCAACTAACTTTGACTAATTTAAATAGCATGAAGTACAAAAAAAATACTAGGATGAATAACAAATTTAATAACTAGTCCTCGACTAATGAGGACTCACCAATGTTGAATCTTAGTGGCACAGGAATGAATATAGTACGATCTAAAAACTGAGCGTTTGAACCTATGTTATAAGACAACATAACATAGAAGAGAGCATGCGATTAGTACTTTGAATATACTGGTATGTGAGATGGAAACTAGCTGATATACATAAAGTTACTGAGCATGAATGCATGAACATGAAAAATGAATGCAAGACCAAGTATAAACATGTATTGAAATAATATGAATAACCTAATAACTGATATACTGAATATTTGGTTAGATAAACCTGAACTAGACATTATTTGAATACTGAATCAAAAACTATGGAAGATAACTACAACTTACATACCCCAATCTAAGCTAATCAAGGTCCAACCTGTAACCTTAGTTGGAAGGATGTCGGTACCTTGCCAAGGGTATCAACACTGGCTGGCATGGATACACTTATCTGATTCCCAAAGGACTAGTGTGTCATGCCTCTACTGATGGGGAACCCCTTATAAACTATGGTGATAACATAGTTCTAGAACTTAGGGACTGATACAAACGACAATGACTAACTGATGGGGGAACCACTTTCCTTATATTCACTCAATGCCTAGTGTTACTCCCAATTTGATTGACTCTAAAATATAATTAAAACATATACTGATAACTAATATGCTCAAGTCATGGGGTTTTGAGAAAAATACAATACATGAACAATCTGAAATACTTAATTATGAGTGAGCTAATATATGCATGAGTTCCTATGTATCGGGTGTTCATAACCCACCAACACAAACTATTGCAATTGATCATGAAAATGATAAAACTGGCCATAGTACAGGAAATTCATCAATAGTACTCAATTTTCCAATAACTAATTGTGATATGGACAATGGATATTATCTAAATATAGAAACACAATTCTCATGAGGGAACAAATTTTCATGGTACATAACCAAAACAATTGAGAGAGAGTTGATACAATTCATGTTTAAATTGAAAAACCCAATAGAAAGAGAAGAGGATTTGTATTAGTAAATTTAGGGAATTTTTAGGACTCAATGGGTGGAAGCGACCCATTGATGAAATCCCACATACCTAAGAATAAATGACTTGGTGAAATCTTTGAAGTTGATCTTGTTCTTGAAAAACACTAGCTTTTTTTTGAGGAAGAAGAAAATCACTTTATTTTTCTAAGGGAAGTGGTTTCTGAAGTTATGAGAGGTTAGGGTAATATTTACCATTGATAATAGATATTATAGAAGGGTAAACGACATGGGTTTGGGTTAAGAAGGGGTGGAAAGTACAAAAAGGCCCCTTTTTAATTGTGCAAAAATTCTATTCCCAGTCATTAAGACTTACCTCACAACTTGTTATAACTGGTCATGAGTCATGGTTTGAGTCGTAACTTGGAAACCTAAGGTCTGGCATTCTTTCTGCTATGACTACGACCTTCTTCCTATGACTTGTTACAACTGCCTACCAGTCATTAGGTAGAGTCATAGTTTGAGGCTTGATTCGTGGATCCTTTACTGGTCAGGCTACGGGTCCACACAATAACTCGGAATGTCTAACTATGAATTATGTGATGGACTTGTAACCACTGGAATGGATTCTTGGTTTAATGCTATTGTGAATACGAGTCCCCCCTAATGACTAGTAATGTTTGATTATGAATCATGGAGTGAAGGCGTGGTCCTCAGTGTAAAACTGAAGGTCTTTTCTGTTATGAATACCACTACTCGTAATGACTCATAGCGTCTAATTTTGGGTCGTCACGTGATTCATTTCCAGTAGCAGATGACTGACACTTAAAGTAAAAATTGCATAATTTCTTTCAACAATGTTAGATCGAGGCGACACTTGTAGCATTGGAAAGCCAACTTAGAGGCCTATCTTTTGAGGGGTTTAGAAATTAAAAAATTAGGGTATTACACCATCCTAGTGTGCTACATTATTTCTTAATGTAGGGTTCAAAGACACTTCTTTTACCCCTATGCATCATTAGATGGATTAGCACGTCTGTCGAGTCACTTAAATTGGTGAGATTTCATTCTACAAAAGGCCCGCCATTTCATAGTTTATTTTCTTATCCTTAGACTATCTCTTTGGGTTCCACTTTGGCTATAGTCGGGGGTATGTCCCTACCTAGATGATGTTTGATTTTGTTAGAGGATTTTATGGACAACTGTGGATTGGGTATTACTGAATTTATTGAACCCCTACCTTGGTTCATTTATCTTTCATAGAAACCCTACTTTGGTTCATTTATCTATCATTCATTACTGTTTAATTGGATTTTATTGTTATTATTATTACTTGTGCTCATGAGGTTAGGCAATAGCGGTGGTCTCCTATCCATGGTGGACTTGAGATACCTATCATGGCCAAGACCTGGTTCATGTAGTGGACAATAACTGTAGAACTTTGGAGAAGAAATATGAGATATTAAACCTTCCTAAGTTTATAGTATAGTTTTCTTGAAACTCTTGTAGTTTAGGTTGTGGACGGAGGAGATGAGAAGAGTATAATGATTTCTAAGCGTTTTTATTATCAAAAAGTATTTTAGAAAGTATATAATGACTACTCAAACATTAGAGAAATAAAATACTCTTAAATAGGTGAAATAACTAAGCGTCCAGGGCTACATCCAGACCACTACCCTACAGGCTAGAGCAATGGTCTCTATGGTGCTTGAGCACCACACTTTAGAGAGTAATATTTTTCCTAATTGCCTTCATTAGAAAGCACATAACTTTTTACTCAAAAGTCCAATTAACGAGCAGTTTATGGCACTTAAAACAAGACTCAAATACCTTTAGTTTCAAAGGTAATTAGCTATATAGCTCTTTCTATTCAAAGAGGAATGCTTGTTTTGAAATTGACCCTAGTAGAAACTTATACAAGAAGTTAATCCGTACAAAAGCTTTGAACTCAAATTTGTGTTAGATATTCCTTATGACTTTAAATCACACCCAATGCACTTCCCACACTTAGGAACAATTCATTGAGTTTTGGTCTAGGTACTTGTGTTGAACAATTCAAATCTTAGCACAAAATTTTAAGGTGTTACATGGTGAAATTGGATAGAACAGATTCTATAATGGATACTTTTCTGTGCCATTGATGCACAAAAACACACTCTTCCCACTTTTCTTCACTTTTGCAAATCAAGTAGTGGGGCAACTGCTACTACTTATACCAATTCTTGACTAACCTTGTTGATGAAAATCCTTTCCCTTATAGGCAACCACTGGGTAATTCCTGATCCTGTGGCCTGGCTTTCCATATCCCGAACACACATCACTACTTGCTTGAGACTCTCCCTGGTTCCTACCATATCTCTTGTAAAGAAAATTGGTTCCAATCTCCTGCCCGACACTCTCCCTGATAGTTCTTACCAAATCTTCTGTCCGACACTCTCCCTGATGGTTCCTACCACATCACTATGACCACTATTAATTCCACCTTGTGACTTAGAGCCTGACGCTCTATCCCTATAGTCCTACTTAAAATTAGGCACTGGGCACTGGCTAAAGATGGGGCTGGAGCTAAAGATTTCTTGAGAAACTAAGAACGATTTCCACTATAGAACCTTTACTGTGAGAAGTTAAAGCTACCAGTTTTGGCCCTCTTATTCTCCTTTTTCTTTATTTGAGCTTCTTCTCCTCTATCTGCTGAGCATGGACCATTAATCTAGAAAGGTCTATCTCCTTAACCAACATAGCTTTTTTGCACTCCTTAACCACATCCTTCGAAAGCCAGACACAAACTTACTTATTCCTGCCCTAGAATAAGCCACCATAGTTGGAGCAAACCTTTCAATTGTGTAAGCTTGAGTGAGTACTTTTTAACACTCTTGTTACCTTGCTTTAGATTTATAAACTCCTGAACCTTGGCCTCCCCTAAATCGATCGGGAAAAACCTATCAAAGAAGGCCATAGAAAACTCCTTCAACTCTATAGGACTTGCCTCAACACCTGTATCCTCCTTACAATGCTTGAACTAAGTTTGAGCCACACCTTGTAATTGGGAAGTAGCTAAATCATCACTCTTACTAGAAGTACATCTATGATTACTGTCACTTTATGCACACCTTCCAAAAAATTTTAAGAATCCTTCTCAGACCTGGATCTAGAAAACAATGAAGGATTTATCCTAGTAAAGTCTCGGATCGTAGCTACTGTTGATCCTATTACTGGATTGGCTAGGGCAACTACCTGTTGGTTATTATGAGCAGCCATAGTCTGGGCCAAAATAGTGAAAAAGGTCTTGAATTCATCATAGGAAATATATTTGTTGAGAGGGTCTTCCAGAATAGGTGGTGGTGCAGGCTAATCCCTATTCTCTCTTTCGTTATTTTATGTAGGATGAATTTTCTATAAATGGATGTAGGACGATTTAGAAAAAGAAATTCAATAGAGCTCACACTCTTTTCCATGACATGAATACTGAAAGAAGGGAAATTTCCTAAAATATCTCGTAGCCTCTCGCCCATAAATGTGGAACGCTTCACACCCATGCACAAGACTCTACTCAACGAGGTTTTCAGACACCCTAGGGAACTTTAAAACAATAGGCTCTGATACCAAGATTTGTCATGACTTAAGGCTACCCCTAAGTCATAACATGGTGCTTAAGATAATAAGTGACTACATGCTAACCCATGATCTGGTACCTCCTGTAAGCACTGAATAAAATAGTAATACAATAATCATATGCTGAAGTTAAATTGATAAAAACTCTATCAAGGTAAATTACTGAAACAGTACCCAACATGCCTGAAACTACTAATAAAACTAGAAATAAATAAAAACATTTGAAAGCCTCTAAAAGATGAGGAGTTGATGGAACAAACCACTAACTAACTATTATTGACTGAAATAAAGAAAATACTCAAAATAACTGTAAATAAATTTTCCTCGATGGATGAGGACTCATAACAACTGCTGCTGAGTGATACTGAACTGACTAAGGGTGATTGAGGAACTGAGTATCCGAACCTATGTTATAAGACAACATAGCACAAAAGTGAGTATGTGGTTAGTAGTTTAAATATACTGGTACGTGAGATAGGGACTAACTTAAATACATATGGTTACTAAACATGAATGCATGAACATGTAAAACGAATGTAAAATGAAGTAAAGCATGTACTGAAATAATCTATAAAACTAACTTACTGAATAACTGATAAACTAAACACTTGGTGATGCAAACCTGAGATCATATAATCTTAATACTGAACTAAAACTATGAGAGCTATCATATAACCGACATGCCCCAATTTAGCTAATCATGGTCCAACGTATAACCCAATTGGAAGGGTGTCAGTACCTTGCCACGGGTACTAACATTGGCTATGTGGATCCACTAATATGATGTCCCAAAGGACTAGGCTATCAGTCCTCTACTGGCGGGTGACCCCTAAGAGAGTGTCAGTCCTTTACTTGGGGATGACATATCACAACCTACATTGGCTACGTAGTTCTGGAACTTAGGGGCTGCTACTAAAGGTCTTAGTGCTCTATAGGCGGGTGAGCCTTCATCCCTAGTTTTGCTATGTGTTAAATCCTACTCCCAACTGAACTTATACTAGTACTGATTTAAGTTAAATAGACTCATAATGGATAATTTCTTAACATGAATATGATAATCTGAATACGATGATAAAATCATGATCTGACTACTTGAAAATAGAAAATTTGAAACATGTGTAAACATATAGGTATAGGGTGTTCATAACCCACAAAACTGAACAACACTTTAGTATAATACATCATCACAATCTTGTAAGGAAAACCATGATTCGTAGACCCAAAACATAGTATATTTCACTAAATTGATGAAATCCATGATTATGAGTATAGAAATATTTTAAGCTTATGAGGTAAACATGCTCTTTTATTTCATAAGTTGATAAATTAACATGTTTTCAACTGAACATGATATGGGTGATTGAGATTTAAAGCATGTAAGAGTGTAATTCACATGGGGAAACACAATGTCATGGTTTTTATTTAAACCTATTAAGAGAAAATTGAGTAAATTCATACTCAAAATTGAAATTTCATGAAAAGAGGGAAGTGGGTTTATACTTGAAAATAAGGGATTTTTGGGGACTCAATGGGTGGAAGGAACCCATTGATGAATATCCAACATACATTATTTTCTTTAATTCTTGAAGAAAACTTAGAATTGGGACCTTGAATGGTGAATTCATGGGAGAAAATTTTAATTTTTGTGTTCTTAGGAATATGGAGTGATTTTACGTTGTTAACTGATAGGGAATGGGCAAATAATGCCCCTCTTTGGTTTTGAAATGTTAATTGCGAGTTTAGGGAGAGGGGGAAAAGATCAAAATACTCCCTTCAACCTTAAATAAAAAAGCAGGATTTCACAGCCTCTGTGGTACAGAGGTTATCGCGGAGGCTAGCCTCTGTGACATGACATGTATCATGGAGACTTACTTTTATGACACGTCATGTATCATTGAGGAACATTCATCGTGAAACATTAAAATCATAGAGGAGTTCTTTCTCTCTAGTTAGAAACTTCCCCGAACCCCTTCCAAAAATTTCAAAACTCTCCCGAATGACCTTTTTAGCTTCCCTGAACTTATTTCAACTCATAAATCAATATTTCAAACTCGTAAAGTACAAAAATCTTTCGGGGTATTAAAAAACTCTTTACACAATTTAGTAGAAGGCCACAACCTACTCTCAAAGGATTGCCTCAAATCTCCATCAAAACTCAATGGATTTAGGTTAAAGTAGTATAAAAAATGGGAATACACATTAGTACCTTTACCTTTACAACACCAACAACATACCCTGTGTATTCTAGTATAGTGGGGTCTAGGGAGGATAGAGTATGAAAAGGCCATACCATTACCTCAGAAATAGGGTAAAGAAGTTGTTTCCGATAGACCTTTAGCTCAAGATAAAATATAATCCAAGAAAGAGATCGGAAAAGGTACAAAAGAAAATAAAGAGTTATACAACAACATATAGTAAATAAACTAACTCCCAAAAAATAATATTATAAGCAAACCACCTGAAACAACATATATCAATAAGAATCCAAGAACAAAAATGCAAGTGTAGTTGTAATAACACAGGACTAAGCCCTGGATGTAATAATTTGAATAAGGAGTTGATGGAAAATGTCCCCAACTAACACCAACTAATAAACTAATTAATGAGATAATAGAGAAACAATCATGTCCTCAAAGGATGAGGACTCACTTCTAACTCTTACTGCTGAGACTGGAAGCTACTGCTGATTTGGAGCTCGTGTCTCTGAACCTATGATATAAGACACCATAGCGCGAATGCGTCAGTATGACTGAATGTACTGGTATGCATGTGAGGAAGGCTAAATGTATGGGGTTCATATGCATGAACAATAATAATAACTGACTAACTAATATGAGTGTAAGAATACATGCATGAGACATAACAACTAACACCAATATCGTGATAATATGATTACTGAATCTGAATACTGATGACATGACATACTGATATGACTGATAACATGAGTAAATGTAGCTGACAGTCCTAAATTTGATGGAACTACCTGAGTTCCATTCTGTATCGGAGTTGACTGTATCTGCTAGTCCTGAATTCTGAAGAACTATCTGAGTTCTTTTATTGAGAATGATACTAAAACTGTGTGAAGTAGTTATATAACTGACATGCCCCTAATGCACCATTATGGCTGCGTTGGGGTCCAATTTGTAACCCCAATTGGAAGGGTGTCAATACTGCGCCACTGGTAAGGACAAGCTGAGAGTACCCTATACTAGAAGGTACTCAAAATAAGAATGGTGGGAACCCTGAAATGACAGGTTAAGCCACCTCATCAACCCTAGACTGATAGGTTAGATGTCTCAACCTATGCTGGCTATGTAGTTTTGGAACACAAGGATTGCTTCTAAGAATTACACCCTAAACTAGTAGGTAAGTTCCCATCCTTGGGTTCGCTCGATGCTAATTTTTAATACCATCTAAATAGTCACTGAATAGAACATGGATTGAGTTACTAAATTCCGTTGACTGATGGAACACTACTTATATCTAACAACTGACTGAGTTTATGAGATCATGGAGATTTCCTGAGTCATAAGGCTGTCTGAAGTCTAAGAATTCATAGCTCAACTGAGAGTTTCGTGTAAACATGACATGGATCTAGGCACACAACTAATGTTTCGGGTATAAGTACCCCCAGGAATCGATGGAAGGAAATAAACAAAACATGACTTACTTGAACACATGACTTATACCATAATCCATAATACATTTATTGAAGCATTTCATCAAACATATGATAGGCATAAACATGTACATACATGGGGATTTCATGATATCATGCTAGTTAGGTAATTTTCCTCCATTTAGGCATTTAATCAAACATATTGTAGGCACAGTACATGTAAACATCACTGTTCAACAATTAAACATCATGATTCAAGGGTTTAGTCATAGGGTAGCATGAATCCATATCCATAATAACTAAACTCACATAGAAATTATCATCTAACATGGAGTAGAATTTAATTTTTCATTTATCAACGTGAACAAGTATAGCCCAATCATGATATTCATAAAGAAAACCATAATCTTGAATTTAGAAAAGGGATTCTTGGGCTTTATGGATGAAAGGAGTCCATGAATGAACACTATACATACCTGGGTTGTGATTTCTTGAAGATTTTTGGAAGAAAACTTGAATTATTAGCTTGGAATTAAGTACCTAGGGTTTCTTGTTCTTGGGGATTGATCCTTGAGAGAAACCCTAATTTGTTGTTGTGAAATAATAATGAACAAAATGGCTGAAATTGGATATAACTAGGTATATATAGGCGGATGGTAAATGACCAAAATACTCCTATTTAAAATGACATAAAATAACTGAGTGGGTCATCCGACGGTGGGGTACGATGGTCCTTTGCTGGGTCGACGGTCCGTTGGACCTCTCCGTCGGACTGAGATAGAACTGGGAGTTATTGCCAACGAGCGATGGTGGGCTTCGACGGTTCGTCGGGCCTAGCCATCATACTAATCCATAGAATAGGTTCACTTTCTCGATGCGACGGTTATGGTCGATGGTCCGTTGCTTGTCCGATAGTCTGTTGCCTGCACCGTCGCACCTAGGCTGTTTTTGTGCTTACTGTATTTTGGCCATAACTCCCTCATTTGACATTGGATTTTGATGAAATTAGTATCGATGGAAAGATTAATCAATTTCTCACGTGACAGACAGGAAAAAAATCTAAAAAATACCATGTGTACAAAAATGGATTCGTATTTCAAAGCAAGTTCAAACATCTTCAAGATAATTTCAAGCTAAGAAAAAGGCACGGGTATTACAATATCTCTCCCTTGAGAACATTCGTCCTCGAATGAGACTGACTGAGAGGGGAAGCAATGATCTGAACATGAATGACTAAAACATGATCTCATGACTGATATGATGGATAAGCTGTACATTCTGATGCATGTGTAACTGATTCATGAATACATGACTGAGTGCTATGAGGAGCTAAGTTTTCTCACAATGACAATGCATGTTGATGCATTATTATATAATTGAACTGATACATGAATACATGACTGAATATGCAATGGTACTTGATACCAAATTTATGATGAACATTAAACATGTAACTGAGTAAGTTTAAGGAGGACAGTTACCTTGAGCTTGATCTGAGTTGGTGGAGAAGAGGTGAGGATACTTGGTATGCATGTCTTCTTCTAATTCCCAAGTAGCTCCTTCGATGGACTGATTTCGCCAAAGAACTTTGACTAGAGGAACTTCTTTGTTCCTCAATCTACGAGTCTGATACTCTAGGATTTGGACTGGAATCTCTTCGTAAGAGAGGCTGTTCTGAACATCTATGCTTTGAATAGGGACTACAACTGATCGGTGACCTATACGCTTCTTGAGAAAAGAAACATGAAATACTGGATGAATTGAGGCTAGATCTGAAGGCAATTTAAGCTCACAAGCTACCTTGCCGAAGTGACTGAGAATCTTGAAGGGACCGACATATTGGGGACTGAGCTTTACCTTCTTGCCGAATCTCTTCACTCCTTTCATGGGAGAGATCTTGAGGTATACATAATAACCAATCTCAAACTCAAGATCCTTTCTATAAATATCTGCATAAGACTTCTGTCGGCTCTGAGCAGCCCGAAGTCTTTCTCTGATTAACTAAACTTTTTCTAAGGCGTCGAATACCAAGTCAAGCCCTATGACTGAGGCCTCACTAACTTCAAACCAACCGATTGGATATCTACACCTCCTACCATAGAGTGCTTCGAATGGAGCCATACAAATACTAGAATAATAGCTATTATTGTATGCAACCTCAATCAAAGGCAAGTGGTCATCCCAACTGCCCTTGAAATCAATTGCATACTGTCTTAGCATATCTTCTAAAGTCTGAATGGTATTTTATACTTGACCATCTGTATGAGTATGGAAGGCTATACTAAGATGAACTTGGGTATCAAGACCCTTTCAGAATGCTTTCTAGAAGTGAGAGATAAACTGGGTACCTCTTTCTGAGATGATGGACAATGGAACACCGTGCAATCTGACCAACTCCCTGATGTAGAGTTTGGTATAATCCTCGGCTGAATAAGATGTATGAACTGGAAGGAAATAGGCTGATTTGGTTATCCTGTCTACAATGACCCAGACTGAATCATGCTGATGATGAGTTTGAGACAAACCCATTATAAAGTCTATGTTTACTTTTTCCCACTTCCAAGTAGGAATGATAAACTCCTACATAGGACCACTAGGCTTCTGATGCTCTATCTTAACCTACTGATATGTAGAGTACTTAGCCACAAACTCTGTAATATCTCTCTTCATCCCACTCCACCAATAGATATCCCATAAGTCGCGGTATACTTAGTAGCCCCTGGATGAATAGAGTAGCATGCACCATGCTCTTCTGTAAGAATTCACTGCCTTAAGACATCTAAACCTGGAACATAGAGATGACCCTGACAACAAAAAATGCCATCTCCTCCTTGGGAGAAAACTTTTATTTTCTAATTTTGGATGGAATTTTTCAAATTTACAAGGCTAGGATCTCTATCTTGCTTTTATTTCACCTTAGAAACTAGAGATGATTCTGAACTACTCTGAACACATACACAACCCTCTGAAGAATCTACTAAGCGAACGCCTAGTCTGGCAAGCTGATGGACTTTCTGAGATAACTTCTTCTTACTATCCTCAACATGAGAAACACTACCCATGGACAGTCTATTAAGAGTGCCGGCCATTACGTTGGCCTTTCTCAGATAATAAAGAACACTATGTCATAATCTTTCAAGAGCTCTAACCACCTTCTCTGATGAAGATTGAGATCTTTCTGAGGAAAGACATGCTGAAGACTCTTATGATCTGTAAAGACATCTACATTAACACCATATAGGTAGTGCCTCAAAATCTTCAAGGCAAAGAATACGGCTACTAACTTAAGATCATGAATAGGATAATTCTTCTCATGAGGTTTAAGCTATCTGGAGGCATAGGCTATGACCTTACTATGCTGCATGAGGACACAACCCAAACCTACTCTGTATACATCACAATACACCACAAACTCATCTAAACCATCTGGAAGAGCTAGAATTAGAGCTGAGCTGAGTCGAGTCTTCAACTCCTGAAAACTCTTCTCGCAAGGATCTGACCACTAAAACTTGACTTTCTTCTGAGTCAATATGGACATAGGGGATGCAACTCAGGAGTCAATGTGGTTATTTGGATTGGTTTGACTTGTTTAATTTAGCTTGTAAGCACATCGGTATTACGATACCAAGTGTAAATGCCTTAATGAATGACTTTCGATTAATGGCTAGAACTATGTGTAAAGTGAATTTAGTTTGGGCTTAAATGGGGTTGTGTAACTAAATGTGAAGGTGTAAGTCCCAAGGGGATGAACACTAGAAACCACGTTTACTGGAATTTAAGGTCTATATGATCGTGTTCTTACTGCATACTTGATATATATTTTGGGATGGCAATTGCCCATGGTGGCTTTAGTTTTCCCTCAGTTTTTCCTTGGTTCATGCGGCTAACATGCACTGGGCCCTTTTAGTAGAGGGAGCTGAATCCATATAGCCCATTGCATGTGGTTTTGACTAATTTTAGATATGGAATTATGCTATCACCTTCCCTGAGTTACATGCCAGTTCTTATCCAACTGACCTTCCTAGGACGCTACATCACTTTATGATGTAGGGTTCGAAGATTTTTTTTGTTGCTCCTGTGCAACATTAGGTGGTTGAGCATATTTGCTGAGTTATTGTGAAGTGATGAGCCTTCATCCTTCAAAAGGCCTTATCATTTTATTATTCTTTTGTTGTTGACTTAATACTTATGGATTCCTTTTGGTCATAGTTGGGGGCATGCCCTAAAGTTGTTGATATTCTAGTTTTAGAGGCTATTATGGGCAAGTGCGGGTTTGTTGATGTCTTAACTCTTAGTTTCATTAAGTTACCTATTCATGTTTTATTACTATCTTAATTAACTTCCGCTTTATTATCATTATTGTGCTCTTGAGGTTAGGCTAGGGGGTGGTCTTTGAATCATGGTAGGCTTGAGATACCTATCACGACTAGGTGTAACGCCATAAAAATGGGTCCCAAGATGTGACACGGTGCTTAGGGTTCCATGTGATCCCAAGCTAACCCTTCTACTGGCATACTTACAAACAACTGAATAAAATACATAAATCTAAACACAATTAGCGGAAACATAAAACTTTTCTGAACTGGATCAATACAAATCTGACTTTATAAGATTACAACTCTGTTGTTACAAACAAAACTGAAATTACATACATTAACACTACTGACTGTCTATGAAGCCTCTACTAGTACTGACTATAGATATCCGAGTCATGACTCCCAACTATCCCAACCCAATATGACTAAATAAAAGAGACAATACAAAATTATACTTAACTTAAGTCCTTGAATCAAAAGAACTCATCCCCTGCTGACAGGGTGCTGCGAACTGACTGAATATGGTATATGTGCTACAACTTGTACCTACATTATGAGACAATGTATCACATAGACATATATGTGGATCAGTATTTTGAGGATGTACTGAGTATATAGGGTTGGATGAAATATTTAAACAATATCGTCAATCTTTATAGAAAACATGCATGCCGATATAAATGACTCACATAACTTGAATAAAACTGAAATCTAAATCTCATAAATCATGAATAAGGAAACATGTAGTATAAATCTCGTGAGTCATTACACCTTATTTTAAAATTTGTATCCTCTTCTTGTTCTCAAATCTTGTCAACTGGATGAAGTCTTAAAATAATAACTTTCAAGACATACAATTTAATCTCATGAAAATAAGGGACTTCTCTTGAAACTTAAGAATCATAGCACTTTGGAAAACTTGGAACTTGGGACTTAAAGACTTGGGAACTTTAAGACTGTAACACTTTTAGAAACTTTGGGACTTAAAACTTTGGAAATCTTAAAATATTAACTTTCAATATATATATATATATATATACACACACTTTATCTTAAAGAGAGTAGGGAACTTCTTTTGAAACTTAGAAATTTTGGAACTTTGGGACTTTAGAACTTTGTAACTTTGGGATTTAGAGTTTCTTAGAAAAGACATAAATCATATGAGCTGTCATGGAGTCCAAAGTCATACCCACGTTGGGGAGAGCTGTTCTACCCTTGCCATCAGAATAGAACCTTAACTTTAGTGATCACTATCTCGGCCTCGGGCCCATAAATCTCAATCCTATGGTGGCACGTAGTTCTGGGATATGAGATCTTGGAAATATACCCAATTTGGTGCTAAATACTACTCCCATACTTAAACTCAGAACTTTTAGGAAATCCACCTTAAAATAACTCAAGGGTCTACAATGAAGAGCAAATTGTGCTTCTCTTAGCTTTAAATTATAAATAGTGTGGATTCCTATCTTAGCTTAGTATCAAAAAATCAATCTTCATTCAAATCTTGGTAAACAATTTGCTAGTGGAAAGCTTAAGATCATAACATTCTCAAATTTCAAACTCATTCTTGATATGAATATAATAGTTCGAAAGTTTCAAGAACATAGTCTTCAAGATACACCACAATTGATATTTAGCTTAAAAAATATACACATACTCAAATAAACTCAATTTCATAATGAAACTTAAGGACTTGACATCAATCTTGGAATACACTTGAAAACATCAAATCATTATAGAGATGTGAAGTTCAAAGCATAAATTCTCAACTCATGACATAAATTAGAGAAATAATCATGCAATTCAAGACTTGAACAACTTGTAAAATCATAAATTCAAAATAAAGTAATTTTGGTATAAACCCACTTGAAAAAACATGAAGTTCTTTAATAAAAATTAATACTTTGGGCATAAGAACGAAAGGAGTGTTTTTGCTCAAACCCCACATACATTAGATTAGGAACTTTGGATGAAGTCTTGCTTTTGGGTTTCTATTTGGACCTTTGAACGGATGTTCTTGATGCACTTGGCTTGGGAATTCCAATTCTTGAATCAATTTCAAAAATTGACGGTTAAATCTTGAGTTCTCTTGAACGTTGGGTTTAAACCCTAAGTTGTGTTCTTGAGAAAATTTGAGAGAATGAGGGTATAATTTGATTTTTAGATGCTGAATCTCGTGTTGTTGGGGCTATTTAAGGGTGGGAAATAACTCAAATAACCCTCTTGGATGCAGAGCTTGACTTCAAGAAATTACACTGGCCGGAATAGGCAAGGCGCCGCTTCGCTTATTGCCTCGGCTTACTGCCTCTCACGAAAATGGCTGTAACTTTTCGCTTAAGTATCAGATTTTGGAAAAATTAGTATTGTTGGAAAGATAATTAAATTATCTACAATTTGGTGGGTCTTGAGATGAAAAATTCCATGTATATAAAAAGTTATACACATTTAAAGTAGACCCTTATAGAATCAAATATCAACTTTTGGACGAATCAAAGGATCTTAGCTCAACTTGGCTCTAAATGCTTTATATGAACATTTTTCACCTCAAAAGCAAATCATACATGAGGATAAGGATAATGAAACTTATGTTATCATGGGAATCACTTGGATTATAGCTTCTATATGTAAGAACGATGGTTCATAGATTAGCTCGAAAATGCGGAGTATTACATTATCTCCCCCTTGGGAACATTCATCCTTGAATGTGCTAATTAATATGAAACACTGAGGAATCTGAGGCTATACACTATCTTGCACAACAGAAATAAATTGAATAGCTAAATCTCAAACATATTGAGCTACTGAACTGATCTACAAGTGCATGAATTCTTATGAACATAGCTATATGGCTGAGATAGAAACAACAGAGTCAACTTATGAGTAACCATTTCTTTACGCTGGATCTGATCTCATGAGAAAATATAAGAGGTTTTATACATGAAAACTCTAGGTATTACACTAGGCCCTAGTTTGGATCGTGATACAACTTTTGATTGTGTAACTGTTGAAACACCTTGATGAACCACCTTGATCAACATGTTTCATTTATTTTGTCAATCATCAAAACATCATAGATCCCAACATAGAGTTACTGGTAGTAGTGAACATATTTTAGAAATGGGATATATAAATTGAAAAAAAGTGTGTACAATGTTATAAAGATGTGGAAGCAATTTGGACAACCTTCTTTCAATGCTCCTTATTCTCAGTTTATTTGGAGGACTCTCAATAGACACATTGACTTTGTCATGCTAAGATATAATGGCATGCTAAGAAGATTGCAGAAAGTCACTCAGTCTATAATATCCTTGGTTTTGATAATGAAGTTTTTGTTTGTAAGACTTGGAATGAAAAACATGCAAGAAGAATTCAATAAAAGAAGAGAACAAAAGAGTATAGAGTTAGATAAATAGTTCTGATGCTTCATATGATTGAACAAAATGTTTACTGAATGGACTAATAGATTGTTAAATAGTATCCAATACTAGAGTTGATACAAAAACTACAAGACTATATCTAATACAACCTCTATAGAAAGTAGGATAGTGATACTTTACCGTGTCTATAGATTGTGTACTACAACTACGTTTGCTAACCAGTATGAGTATTTTACTTTCTATCATTTCGTTTTTTCTCTCAGTTAGTATTAAATATGGCGACATACTCTGCCATCCTTATGAACTCAGTCCCATATTTGGTCAGACGTATGGCCTATTTAAGCTATTTTAACTCTCACTAAAGCTCGTCCATCTCTCTACTCGGCAAAAACTTAGCTCTAAATGCTCCTTTAAATCATGGTCAAGTTCAGTGGTAGTAGTGCAGAATCTCTAGCTCTCTCATGATATCCATCCACCATTTAAATGTCCCCTGTTCAACTAAAACTCAATTAACTTTGTGTGTTGAGTTTTAATATAGAATAAAGATACATATTTTGATAATGTCTCATTTGGTTGGTAGTACTAATATAATTAGTAAGGTTTAATCGTAAAAACAACTATGTCTAGATCTTTCCTACTAGGATTTGTACTGGTTGAACCACATTGGTAGGAGCATCTGGTTGTGGTACCCTCTACACTAGTGGGACCTAAAACTACCATCTTGATTATATGCCTCAAAATCAACTTATTATTGTACCTTCCACCTCTGATGGGACCTAAAATGCATAATATTGATCATACGCCTCAAAAATTGATCATACGCCTCAAAATCATACACCTCTTGAGATAAAATATTAGCCAATGCAATCTGACCAATAGTTGGAGGGTCTACTGACTCTAAAAGTTAACATTTTGTAGATTTTTCAATCCATTTTCTAAGGTTGACATGCCAAGTAGACTATATGCAGGGTGGGGTGGGGGTGGGGGGCATAAACTTACTTTAGTTCTTCAACAACTTGACGGACTAGAGCTTGTGCATATCCAATGCCCCTAACACAAACTTTGAATTTCTACCCCTAACATTTTCCCTTAGCCTTGGCTTCATTCTCTATCACATCCTTTTGGCAACAACACTTGCTTATAGGAAATTGGCACCACTGTTAGTGCTTCTCATTATTAGCAATTGTTATCTTGATGTTGTTGGCAATAGATGATAAGATTGATCTTGTTATATCCATTGCATTTTGAAACACGAGATAAAGGGTTTTTAGAACTCTAAAAGTGTAAGGCTAAGGTATGATGAAGAATCAAAGAAAGTAATTTATCCTAACATGTCATGCACCCCCCCAAATATAAGTATGGTGCACAACATATTTGGGACTTTACTAGACACGACTAATGACTTCCTAAACTTGTATGTTTTAATGCCAATTTTTCACATCCCAAAACCGGGGCGAGATGTGATTGAGAAACCCAAACATAACTTTTTTTTGAGATGATCTCTACAGCTGATTGATTGGGCATAATAATTATTTAACAAAGGCAGAAATAATTACCCAAGTAATTAATGAAGAACAAAATATAGAAATACCAACAAAACATATGCGTCTGTAAGAATAGGGAATACAATATTTACTGAAAGTGGGATATGCCCCACATCGGTTGTGGAAAGAAAATTGGAGGCCTTCCTCCCTATAAAAGGAACCCAAATGTTTTAGTTTTAAATACACCTTTCATGATAGCCTTCTCATCTTCTTTAGCCATTTTGAGTATTTTCTCTCTTCTATAATATTTCACTTGTACTTTTAGAGTGGAATAAAATTTGGTCAGTTTGTGTTCGAGGACGTACTTTTGGAGTGGAATAAAATTTGGTCAGTTGTGTCCGAGGACGTAGGTAAAAATAATATTTTAGAAAACCCCGTAAATTCAACGTTCGTTTTATTTTTTCGTCTTTTACTATTTTTAGCAGATTTTATTTTTGATAGTAGTTGTACAATAATCACATTCTACCCAGTCCGCTTCCGCAACATTTGGTATCAAAGCTAGGATTCTAGCCTGCAGCGTAGTCTGATCTTCCACACCAGAAAAGAATTATCTTGGTCTTTGTGTAGCCACCTACTAAATAGTATTTATAGCACAAAATAGGAGAGGAAATCAAGAAGTATCCTAATAGGACATGACACAAGTGTCTACATCAGGTGTCAATAACACGTCGGTATCTTCGCTTATGTCAAGAATTCAAACAAATGTGAAATTTGTAGTTGAAATTTTTGACGGAACATGACATTTTGGGATTTGGAAATGCGAGGTTGAAAATATTAGATCTTTTCCTAGAAGAAGATAAACCAGAAAATATTGGAGATGCAGATTGAAAATACATCAACCGTGTTGCTTATGGTACCATTTGGTTCTTCCTTGGAAGAGAACAGAAGTATCCATTTAAAAAGAAAACTTTTGCAAGTAAATTATGGAGGGAATTGGAGGATAAATTTTTGAAGAAAAATATTCAGAGTAAACTTTTTATGAAGAAAAGAATATTTCACTTCACCTATGTTCCTGGTACCACAATAAATAATGATATCACCAGTTTCAATAAATTAGTTAAGATTTGCAAAATATGGATGTAACTTTTATCGATGGTGATCTAGCGTTGATATTGTTAGGGTCACTTCCCGATGAGTACGAGCACCTTGAAACTACTTTACTTCATGGGAAGGATGAAATTTCTCTGAAAGAAGTTTGTTCAGCTTTGTATAACTATGAACAAAGAAAGAAAGAGAAATAGAAGAGCAGAGAAGGAGAAGCCCTAGTCACGAGTAGCCGTTTTCAAAATCAAATGAGAACAAAGAAGGGAAGATCCAAGTCAAGGTCCAAACTTAGCAAAGATGAATGCGCCTTTTGTCGAGAAAAAGGGCACTGGAAGAATGACTATCCAAAATTGAAGAATAAGGCCAAACCTGACAAAGGGAAGTTTGTAATGGATTCAAATGTAGCTGATTGTAACTAGTCAAATTTCTCACTGGTAATTGCAGAGTCATCAAAGCCATCAGATGTATGGCTGATGGACTTGGCTAGTAGCTATTATATGTTTTCAAATCGGGGCTAGTTCATTGATTTTGAAGAAGAAGAATTCAGAGTTATCCACACCAAAAATAACAGCTCTCTGACTACATATGGCATTAGTTCAATACATTTGAGGAACCATGATGGAATGATCAGAACACTAACATATGTTTGATATGTACCAGATTTAAGGAAGAATCTCATTTCTGTGGGAACTCTTGATTTGAAAGGGCTCAAAGTTGTTGCAGAAAATGGATTGATGAAAATATACTCCAATGCACTTGTGGTAATGAAGGCTATTTGGAAGAACAATAATTTTTACCATTATCATGATAGAACAATTATTGGGACAACAACAGTAATATCCAGTGTTGACAAAGAGGTTTAAGCAACCCGGCTATGGCATATGCGCTTAGCACATGCTGGAGGGAAATCCTTGAAAATTTGATTAGATCAAGGACTTTTAAAGGGCGTTAAATTTGGAAACTTGGAATTTTGTGAACATTGTGTGAAGGGAAAGAAAACAAGGGTTAAATTTGGTACAATTATCCATAATACAGAAGGCATTTTGGATTATGTACATTCTATTGTTTGGGGTGCTTCCAAAACACCTTCATTAGGTGGGAAACACTATTTTGTAACCTTTATTGATGACTTTTCCCAAAGAGTATGGGTGTATACCATGACAACAAAAGACGAAGTGTTAGGAATTTTTGTAAAATGGAAGACAATGATTGAAAACCAAACAGAAAGAAAGATCAATTGTCTTTGCAAAGATAATGGAGGTGAATACACGAATGATATTTTCAACAAGGTCTGTGAAGATAATGGCATCATCAGACATTTCACTTTCATACATACACCATAATAGAATGGAGTGGCAGAATGCATGAACCAAACTTTTCTGGAGAAGGTACTATGTATGTTGTCCAATGCTGGCTTGGGCAAAGAATTATGGGCTGAGGCAATAACATATGCATGCCACATTATTAATCATCTACCATCTGCTGCAATTGGTGGGAAGATACCTTTTGAAAAATAGTATGGAAAACCTACTTTGGATTATGATTCTTTACATGTATTTGGCTCAACTGAATACTATCATGTGAAAGAGTCAAAAATAGATCCAAGAGCTAAGAAGGCTATCTTTATGGGAATTACTTCTGGAGTCAAAAAATATCACCTATGGTGTCTCAAGACAAGAAAATATTCAGCAGAGATGTTACTTTTGATGAATCCACGATGATGAAAAAGGATACAAATGAAGATAAAAAGTAACTGATAGTGCTTCAAAGCAGGTGGAGTTTGAGGGAAAATTTATTTTTCCTCCACAAGAAGCAGATGAAGAAACAAATGGTAATTTAGAAGTAGAGCTAGTTGAGACGCAGGTTCCAACTCAAGAACCTGAACAGAAACTTGAGTCAATAGCAACCCGAAAACCTAAAAGAATAATAAAGAAACCTATGCATCTCATAGAGATAATGGTATGTGCAACCTCAATAATAATTTATAGTATTCCTACCACTTATAAAAAATCTATCCAAAGTTGTGAAGAAAATAAGTGGAAGGTTACAATGGAAAAGGAAATGAAGTCCCTTCATTAGAATAACACGTGGAATCTGGCCAACCTTCCGATGGCCAAGAAAGCTATTGGGTGCAAGTGGGTATATGCAAAGAAAGAAGGATTTCTTGACCAAAATGATGTTCGTTACAAAGAAATATTGGTGGCCCAGGAATATGCTCAGAAGGAAGGAATTGATTACAATGAAGTGTTTTCTCAAGAAAACATTATTCCATTAGAATCATATTGGCTTTGGTAGCGCAGTTAGATTTAGAACTAGTTCAGATGGTTCTAAAAACAATATTTTTACAATGTGATTTGGAAAAGGAAATCTACATGACTCAGCCAGAAGGATTCAAAGTTGAAGGAAAAGAAAATATGGTGTACAAACTTGAAAATTATACGAATTGAAATAGTGTCCTAGGCAATGGTACAAAAGATTTGACAAGTTTATGTTATTGCAGAAGTACATGAGAAGCAAATACGATCATTATGTGTATTTACGCAAGCTTAAGGATGGTTCCTTTATATATATATTCTACTTTACGTCGATGATATGCTGATAGCTTCCAAGAATTTGGTAGAAATTGAGAAGCTGAAGGCTCAACTAAGTAAGGAGTTTGAGATGAAGGATTTGGGAGATGCGAAGAAGATTCTTGGATGGAGATAACAAGGGATAGACATTCAAAAAAAACTTTGTTTATCAGAAAAAATACCTGAAGAGGGTGCTAGATCGATTTGTATGGATGAAAAAACAAAACCAGTTAGCACTTTGTTGGCTCCCCATTTTAATCTTAGTGCTGATATGTCGCCAAAGAATGATGTCAAAACAGAATATATGTCAAGGTCACCATATGCAAGTGCTGTTGGTAGCTTGATGTATGTAATGGTTTGCACAAGACCTGACATTTCACATGCTGTTGGTATTGTTAGTAGATATATGCATAATCTAGGAAAAGAACATTGGCAAGCTGTGGAATGGATTTTGTGGTATATTCGTAATTCCGTGGATGTTGGGTTAGTTTTTGAGAAGGAAGAAAATTTGCGTGTAGTTGGATATTGTGACTCTGATTATGCAGGTGATCTAGACAAATGAAGGTCAACTACTTGTTATGCGTTTACTTTTGCAAAAATGCCAGTTAGTTGGAAGTCTACTTTACAGTCAATAGTGGCTTTGTCTACAACTGAGGAAAAGTACATGGCTATTATAGAGTCTGTGAAGGATGCAATTTGGCTTCAAGGATTGCTTAAGGAACTTGGTATCAGACAATAAATTTTTACAATATTTTGTGATAGCCAAAGTGCTATTCAATTAGCGAAAAACCAAGTCTATCTTGCAAGAATGAAGCACATTGATGTTCAGTATCACTTCATACAAGAAATAATAGAAGAAGGTGGAGTCACAGTGCAGAAAATCAAGACTACAGAAAATCCTGCTGATATGCTAACTAAAGTGGTAACTGCGATCAAGTTTGGACATTGTTTGGACTTGATCAACATTGTTGAACATTGAAGTTCAAAAGTTGAAGACACAATTGAAATTCATCATGAGAGAAAATTGAAGATGTGGGATATCCCAAGGTGAAGATTTATTGAAAGTGGGATATATCCCATATCGGTTGTGGGAAGAAAATGGGGGGCTTCCTCCCTATAAAAGGAGCCTAAATGCCTTAGTTTAAAATACACCTCTCACAATAGCCTTCTCATCTTCTTAAGACATTTTGTGTATTCTCTCTCTTTTGTAATATTTCACTTGTACTTTTAGAGTGAAATAAAATTTGGTCAATTGTGTTTGAGAACATAGGTAAAATAATATTTTTAACGAGCCTCATAAATTTGGTGTTCTTTTTATTTTTTCCTCTTTTACTATTTTTAGCGACTTTTATTTTGAGGTAGTAGTTGTGCAATAATAACACTCTACCCAGTCCGCTTCCACAACATACTCTTCGAGGCATTCTCAGAATACTAATAAAATTAAAAGCAATTAAAAAAAAAATCACCCATTGAAAAGAAAGGTGAGGTAAGGTAGACTATAACTTAGGCTAGCTGGCAATGTATGAAATGTATTATCCATATCTACATTTAAAAAATAAAAGAAGAACCTTTTGTCTAAGTACCACCATATAATATCTAGTAAGTCTCATAGATTATCTCCTAAAAAGGAAAATAAAGATATTTTTAGGGTAACAAGAACGTAATAACTAAGAAAGTACAATTCGAAAGTGATCATATAAATCATTTAAGTTTGTTAACTAATGTAAGTTGAAAGTTGAGACGGTAAGATGAAACTAAAACTTGAATTATTTAAGAAACATGACTTCTCTAGTAAAGTCTTACAATAGTGTCCCTACATATGTGAGATTTGGAGGTGTCAGCCAATCTACCAAGAAAGAATGGTCCCTATGAGTGTGGGATATCTAACCTTCCTCGTGGAACTCACGTAAAGTGAGGTTGGCTAGCTCTCTGTTAAGTTTGAATGTGATCATACAAGTAACTAAACATGGAATAAGCATAAATATTGCAAGAAATTGCATATAACCAGTTATGGTTAATCAAACACAGAAATAATTTCCTTTTTGAAGACCCCTAGGTTTGTCCCTCCGTCTGTTCTTGCGTTCTTGATCATCGTTCTAGTGTCAGTTGATTAGAATTAGCATAAGTATATTTGAGTTCTTACCTTGGCTAAATTGATGAAGTCCTAGCTAGCCCATATCTTTTCCTTCAAAGATTTTAAAAACTAAGAAAATAAAGTGTTTTTTCTTTCTCTGGTGCAAACCTCATTTTTGTACGTCGCACATGCATCACACTAGGAAAACTAAATTTCTCCAACTATTGTGCAACACACAATGATAATGCCAAGATTAAATGTATGCGACGTTTGGGGAAAAGGATGGACAATTGGTCTCATTATATGCCTCTTGTGTATAACTAAACCCTAAAATCTAGCTTATAAAAAGAGGATTGCTTTAGTCCATATAAGTAGACTGCCAGTCCATTTCTCAACTAATATGGAACTTTTAGCAACTCTAAAACCCCCTTCACACTAGGTCCCAACTATACCATGGATCGAGAACTTTAACGGGAATCTACCTGGTTTTGATTTCATTTAAATATATGGCACCTGAGCCTAACTTAACCGCAAAAGCTAGCTCACGAGGGGAGAACTGCTCAAGTCCATATAAGCAAACCACCAGTCCTTCCCAACCAATGTGGGACTCTAAACATACTTTAACACCCGCTTAACGCCTAGTCCCAACTAGAGCATGGATTGGAAGACCAACAGGAAGTGGACCTGGCTAGATCTGATACCATGTGAAGAAGGAATCTTGGATCAAACTCAATCCTAAAAGCTAGCTTGTGATCGGAGGATTGCTTAAAGCTATATAAGCAGAGCGCCAGTCCATTCTTTAATCAATGTGAGACTTTCACCCACTCTAACAATACAACCATAACCCTTTAACACTTCAATTAATCTATTTTATTCCTATTCGGCTATTATTCAGGTTCTATGAGGTTTTATTTGTCCATTTTGATTATTTTAAGCCTGTCAATCATTTTCACTAAGGGTGTGTCCCGTATGGAGGAAAACATTTTCTTGAAATTTGATTCTCTTTTCTCATGTTCTTTTGACTAAAACTTTTGGAAAATGTTTTCTCTATGAAAACAAGTTCCTCCAAAATAAGAAAAATGACTTTCTTAATTAACCGTGAAAAACAAGTTGCAATGTCTCATACCACTATCAAATCACTCACCCTAGTTTTACCCTACCCACCACCTATCACTCTTCAAAAATAATTTTTTTGTTAACCCCTACCGCCCATCTCTATCACTAATGCTCCTTCCCCTTTCTCTCTCTCTCTTCCCTCCACCAAAAAAGATATTTTTTTATAAAAAAGATTTAATTTTTTCTACCTCATCCCCACACACCCTAACACCTACGTATCCCCCACCTACCCCCACCTTCCAAAATATTTTTTTTTAAAAATTTCCCACTGACCTGACCAACCCCGGGCCTTATCGTAATGGGCATCCCAAGTCCAACCAAGATTGAAGATCGCCCCTCGTTACCCAAACCAAAGCTGAATTTCTAGCATATAATAATATAGCGTAAATTCTCTCATGAAGAATCTGGGATAGGATCACAACTGTGACCGACCCAATCGAGTCTAACTATACCAAATCAACCATCTAACCATACCAACCAAACAATAGGCCATAAATTAGGTCATAATCAAAGAGAAAATCAAAACATAATATGATAATCAATCCCAAAATGTAATACGATGGAATAGTGAGAAATTGTGTCTGGTGAAGCCTGCCTCCCAGCTTATTATAATGCCAAGGCTGACACCAATACTGATCCCGCACATACCAAAACCCTAGAAGTACCACAAAGCCTCTATCCAAAAGAGTAAATAAAACTGGTTGGGACATGCCCCAAACCATGTCCTAAATTAATATCCAAAACAAAGCCAAAATGTTTAACAATATCCATAACATGAAATGACGCCTTTCTAAAGGATGGAAATTCACCACTTCAGTTCAAGTGCTGTCCCCGAGTCAATCACTATGTAGAAGTCTAACAGCTGGTTCCTGCATAGCGTGGGTATACAAATGCCAGTAGATGGGTTAGCGAATATCCGCTAGCAAATAATTCTAGTTATAAAACCAAGTAAAATCATCCAATGCACATGTCCATACATACATACATACATACATACATACATACATACATAAATATATACATGCATACATACATACATACATATATACATACATACATACATATATACATACATACATACATACATATATACATATATATATATATATATATATATAAGTGGCGGGAAAGGGAATCGGATTTAGCATGCCTTTAAAACCTTTACCTGGGTTGTGTAGCTTGGCCGTCCTAATCCATCCATGGGCGATATGGGTTCAGCCCCCTACTGAAAGGGCCTAGTACGTGTAGTTGCATGACCAGGAAAGTATCCCATACTAGTACATCCCCCAATATAAAAAGTGACACACGTACATGATCATCAAGACCCCTTATATTGGCAAATATAAGTTTCCAATTTTGGTCCTCCTGAAATCTCCGACTTCCATGGCTTAACTACACATCCCGCCATTAATGTCAAATTAAAACCATTTCCAAATAATTAAACCATTTACCATTTTATTTAACTAAGGCCAATGTTAGTGATGTCGTCATACCACCTCATTACTTGTAAGTATTATCCATAGCCAAACCATTTAGGTTAAGGGGACTATCAAGTGCCCTTCTATATACTATATTAAACCACTTGGGATACTTCCATGATCTCCAAAAGAACAACCATTTAGTCTTTAGCCTTTTCAAGCCATTTAAAGCTTTAATACGTAAGATGAAAACAAGCACGAGTTCCATTCAAAGAAGTCAATGCAATGAATATACCTTCTTAAGCCTTTTATCAAACATCTTGGGGGCATAATTTAACCAAAACCAATTCGAAAGACCATTAAACCATTACCATGTAATCCAATTGTCCAAAATCACCATTAATGTATATAAAAGCATAATCAAAACCATAGGAAACCATAATAAGCATTTAATATCAAAAATCCTAAATAAAATTTGAAAACCATAATCATGAAATAGTAAAATCATGAAATCAATCATATAAATCACACCTTTAGTTGAAATTATAATGAGGGAATAGAAGAATGCCTTGTACCGAAGAATTGATGAACAAAAATCACCAACACAAGTCCCAAAGCAATCCTTTAGTTGAAATCCTATCTCTCTTGCTCCAAAAGCTCTTGAGAGAATTATGGAGTGTTTTGAAATAGTTTTTAAGGGTTAATGAATAGAGAAATAGGGTAAATAACTTTCTAAGTGTATTAAATAGTCGTGGTTCCTAATTAGGGTAAGTAGAAAAATATCTAGAATGCCCTCACTTAAGTTGCACAAAATCCCATCATAGTGATACGACTGACCCTTACGAGTCGTAACCCTCCTATACAGTTAGTTTCCACCACTCGTATCCGAGCCTCACCCCTTGGATCAGACAATGTCTAATATATGACTCATCCAATCAAGTCGTGACCACCACATACGATCTTTACCCATGACCAGTATCCCTGGAAGAATGAAATACCAAGAGGATCAAACACTGCCCACCATACGAGTCCCTGATACGACTCATACCAAGCCCTGTGACTCATTACCCTAAGTCGTGGCCATTCTTGTGACCAAGACTATCCCACCAACTAACTGTGGTCATCATACGACAGGATCATACCACTCGTACCCCAGCATACGGCTCGTACCGAGTTGTATTGGGTCCGAAGAACAAAAATTTTAGAAAATTTTATAAGGATCAAAACCTGGATGTTTCCCCCCTTCCCCCCCTTCCCCCCCCCCCCCTCCCTCTTCCCCCCCCCCCCCCCCCCCCCACCACAAAATGTTTAATTTTTTTAAAACAAAGGTTAATTATTTTTCCTACCCTCACCCACCCCCACCTAACTCCACCTACCCCACTCACCATATTTTCTACCCTCCCCTCCCTCATTACAATATCCATCTTCTTCTTCTTATAATAATAATAATATAACCTTATTATTATTATTATTATTAGTTCCCTCATTACAATATCCATCACTCTATACATTCTTCTTCTTATTAATATATACAAATTTTTTTAGGGAAAAAAAATTCTACTTGTGTGCCGAACACCAAAAAGTAAGTAAGAAACAACAATTGTTTAAAATGAAAAATATTTTCTTCCATACGAAACACACTGTAAGTCTCACACTGCATCGTATGTTCATTAACATGTTCGAATCACTATATTAATCTAGAGTGAGATAGAACTAGTTATAATGAAATATCACCGGACCATACTGAAAGTGGTAAGAGAAGGGGTGAATTATTCTTTTTCGATTTCTCAGTCGACTTAATATGCCAATAAGTCATCTGTTAAAGCATTATTGAGAAAGCAAGGTTAATGCAATAATGAAACAACTGAAAGATAAATCAACACTACAAATTTTATATTGGTTGGGATCCAGAATAGGTCTTACTCTAGTTCCCTTGGGTTGCAAGGAATTTTACTAGCCTTTTGGTGAATTTAATAATACAATATTTGAGTATAAATTTTTAGTATATACTCACACTCACTGTTTGTTTCTTCTCTTTTTGATACAATGGCCCATTAACTATATTTTTCTCTCCTCTCTTTTTTCGATATACAACAATCTTAGAAGAATACAGTGCTTAGTAAAAGTAGAGCAAAATGCTAGAGAAAATTGAGACAAGTTGTGTGTCTCTTGCTTATTCTTTTAGGCCTTTAAATAGGCGGGCTTGGACTCGCCGTTGGAAGGTTTTAAATAAAGAAACCCAAAAAATTTGATCTTTAGAAATTGGATGTTAAATATCCTCTTTTCAAGAATAAGGTTGAACCATAATTCTGATCCCTTGATCCGTGATACTTTTCCTTCTATAGAGGGGTCTTCTATTCATCTTTCCTTTTCAGAGGTGATCCGTCTCATTTGAGATTATTTCTACTTCTTCCTTTTTGAATTCAAGAAATATTTGATTTTGATTGTGCCCGAAATAGTTCCTTGATTTATTTCACTTCCTTGTTTAGCACCTCGCCTGCACAGTTGTCAATCATCAAAATTGGACATTAACACATACAGGTGCATAACCTATTTTCTAAACAACAGGTTCCTTATGTGATGGCAACACCTTGGCCACTACCACTTGAGATCTCTTTCATTAAAAATTAATGTGTTCTTATGGTCACTCCATGCGACAAATCACTTGGGGCATAGCTTATGGGTTCCCAGATTCAATTTATTTTGTATATTTTGATTATTTCAAAGCTCAAACGAACCTCTTCAAATTGATTTTTAGGCATGCTCATACTTTGACTCGTGTAGGCATGCTCATATTTTGGCACTAATTATATGCGAAAACTTTATGGTGCTTTACGTATTCACTATCCATGCAACATTTAACATGTAAAGGATTTGTACTTTTTATTTTCATTAGATTACATTATAAGTATTTGGTTCAAGTTTTTGTTTAATAATATTTATCTTCTTAATTTTATTTTGCAAGGAGGATTTCTTTATTGTTCTTCTCGATATTAAACACTCCAATAACTCGATCGCATTCTCTCAGGTTTGGTCTTTACTGGCTATCCAGTTGTTGGGTTTCACAACCGAGTCCAAGCGTCAGGAACATGCCTAGACAGCCTTGAAGATGCAAGAATCACATCTTGCCCTTGGGACCCTAGAGTTAAAGGTCTCTTCTTTCACCAAACAACATTCAGTATTAGCTTATCCAAAGTCAAAGGCTTCATTGAAGATGTTCAAAGGCTAGTTGTTTTGGAGCCTAGGTCACTGTGTGTGCTTGATTTATATGATGGCATTCTCATGAGGTACATTACAACTTCAAATGCTTACTTGGGTGAACAAGAAGATGCTTTGGATTTTGACATCACATATTACCGAAGCAAGGACCCAATGTCCCCTAGACTCTTTGAAGATTTCCTGGAAGAGATCGAGCAACTTGCATTCTTCAAATATGGGGCCTTGCCACATTGGGGAAAGAATAGGAACATAGCATTTATTGGGGCAATCAACAAGTACAAAAATGCTGATAAATTCTTGAAAGTGAAACAAAGCTATGACCCATTAGGTTTATTTTCCAGTGAGTGGACAGATCAAGTTTTAGGCTTAAAAGATGGGTTGACCATAGTGAAAGATGGGTGTGCTCTGGAAGGACTATGCATTTGTTCTGAAGATATACATTGTGCTCCAAAGAAGGGTTACTTTTGTCGACCAGGCCGAATTTACAAAGATGCAAGGGTGTGTACTCGTTTGTCGTCACGGTAAAGTCCTTATAGTACAAACTAATATCTTGATATATGATGTAAAATACAACAAGACCTGCAGTGATGTGCACAGGAAGGAAATAAATACACACATTAATGTAACAAGTAAACCTTAATATAATACACTTAAATCTATTTATACAACTGTTCTTCATAAGTTCTTATTACTTTTTTATTCAAATACTAAAGATGGTCTATGCTCCTTTTTTTATTCAATTGAATGCACACTTTTCTTATTGCATCACGGTCATATTGGATAGTACTTTTGAAATTCCCATACTTGTTCTCCTAGGTCACACCTAACTACGTGACCAAAATACTTTAAACATTTAAATTAACATCTTCGTTGAGTTTCAAGTAGATGAGAATCTTAATAGTTCAGTTGGCTATTTGAACTTTTCGCTTATTGGTGATGATTTGGTTCTCGACCTTATAATTCCTTTCCAATGACCCTTCCTTTGCTATAAATTTTTTTTCTTTTTTTTTAAAATCTGGATATGTTTGTTCCTATTGAAAAGTTTTCTATTGCATTCCAAGTTAAGTGATGTTTTAGAAGTTAAATATGAATTTGAAAGCCTATATATCTATCTATATCTATACTATCTTAAAACTAATTTCAAGACAATGGGTTTACTCGTTGTCTCCATGAATATGCTCTTTACATTAAAGTTCACACTAATGGAGATATTTTCTGTGTTTTTCATTATTTTGATGATCTTATAATTCTAACGGGTAATAACCCAAGTTTGTTCGAAGCTTTCGAAAAAGCTATGTCCCTTGAGTTCGAGATGATAGACATAGGACTCATGTAATATTACTTGGGTCTAGAAGTGAAGAGAATAGAGGAAGAGTTCTTCATATCAAAAGAAGGCTACATAAACAAGATTTTGAAGAAATTTGACATGTTCGATTGCAACCCTATGAAACTCCAATCAGTGGCGGACCCACACTTTTCACCAAGTGGGTTCAATATATAAAAAAATAAATACACAACAAATGAAACAAAACAAAATTTGATTAAAAGTTTTTACTTTTTTACTAAGGTTGCTGCTTTACAACCTTTAATGATGCTTAAAAGGCTAAAAAAAACACTGCTGCTATAAGGGTTCGAATCTGCGACGCGAATATAAGGATTTGAACCCACTTCCACTGGACTAGCCATTACACTTGTTCATAGTAGGTTCAAAATTAAATATGTACTATTAAACTTACAAAGACTGGTTATATATACACATATATACGGTGTAATTATTCGACAAAGTGGGTTTATATGAATCCCTGACTACAATGGAAAAAAATTGTCAAAGTTTGATGATGGTGAAAGGCTAGACTCAACTCTTTATAAAAGTCATGTAGGAAGTCTGAAGTACTTGACTTGTATGAGATTAGATATACTCTTTGCAGTGGAGTAGTAATTCTCTTCATGGAAGATCCTACCTCGATTCACTTAAAGGTTTATAGAATGTAACGGCCCAACCCACTAGTGATATTTCTGCTTTGGGCCCAGGCCGACACAGCTTTCAAATGTGTCACTAAGGAGTAAGGCTTGCTTACTTATATACCCAACATTTCTCTTGTGTTTTGACGATGTGGGACTCCCTATCCTATGTTGGGGTGTTACATACACCCCCTCTAATGGACTCAGCATCCTCGCTGAGGTTTCCCCTACGAATGGGATTTGCCTAAACTCAAGACTGAGGTTTCCCCTACAATACCCCAAACTTTCTTTAAGTAGAGTTTCATCCTTAAGTAGAGTAAGGGGTGACTTCCAAAGTGAGAAACATTTTAAACCATATATAATTTCCCTAATATCAACTTTTTTCCATGTGGAGAATTGAATGAGATTTTCGCCGATACCAAATTCGTCAAAATTTGATGTCAGGGTAAAAAGTTTCAGACGTTTTACATAAGCTGTTTGAACTACCCAGGTGTGACGGGCGGGCCGATGGACCGTTAAGCTAGCGACGGACCGTCTCTCATAGCCGTCACCATGAGGCAGTAGTCCCATTCATTGACCTAGTACGACTGTCAGGACCGATGGACCGTTGAGCTAGTGACGGACCGTCGCCTCAGGCCATCGCGATGAGGCAGTAAGTCCCAGGTTCTGGCCTAGGTGTGACAGTCAGGATCGACAAACCGTCGGATCCTCAACGGACCATCGCATGTCCAGTTTAGAATTTTAAAGCCATTTTTAAAAGGGATTTTCAGTCTTTTCCACCCTTTAATACCTAGTTATATCAGATCAGGGCTTACAACTTCATTATTCATCTACAACATCAAATTATGGTTTCTCTCAAAGATCAATACCTAAGAACAAGATCCAAAACCTTCTTCAAGAAACTAAGAAATTCAAGTTCTCTAAGTTCAAGAACCATCAAGGAAACATCAAGATATGCGTTTCCCAATCCAAGAACGTTCAAGAAACATTAATTATCTTTTAAGATTCAAACTTTTGAGGTATGTTAGATGTTGATTCTTGGGTTCCTTTCACCCATGAAGTTAAAGAACCCTATTCTAAATTCAAGATTATATATATTATGAGTTTTTCATGGTTCATGTGAACTGAAAATTGGAGTTCATGTTGTTATTAAATTTTAATTCTTATTTTGAATACAAAGTTTCAAGTTTTGACCCTAGTATGTGATAATTATGTGATGTTCATAATAAAACCCCTTCAAGTTGCATGTTGTTGATATATTCATGATAATTAGATATAGAATTTGTTGTACAATTCAAAGCATGATCCCCATATGTTTGATAGAATGCTTAAGTGAAGAGAATAGTGCCTTTTTAGCATGTTAAGTATAAAATCCCTATTTATGTGTTAATGAATGCATGCTAAGTGTTTGTTGAAATGCCTTAGTGAATGTATTATGATAAGTTGCAAGCATTTTTATCCATGTGTACTCCTTGTTGAACAATTATGAGATATTAGTATGCATCCCTCCTACATTCACACGTTTATGACCGTCCAGTGATTGACGAGATATCATATTGATTGTGTTGTGAATGATAGTATATTGTCGTCATATTCAAGTGTGATCATGTCTTATCTATTTATGCTATCGAGTCCTGGGAGTATTTATACCCAAAAACTTAGCTGTTTGTCTAGAGCCAAGTCAGTCTCGAGATAATCTCAGTCGAGCAATGATCAGTAGAACTCAGTCAGTGACAGACCATTAAGAAAACTCAGTAACCTCAGTATTCAATCTTATCAAGATCAGTATCCAATTTAGACATCAATAGTATTCAGTAATCAGTACAGATTTCAGTAAAGCTTAGTAAGTTACAGAACTCAGTCACATTCAGACATAAATTAAAAATCAGAAGTATTTTGTCAGACAACAGAATCAAGTGAACTCAGTTAGATCAGTCGAGTAAGATAGTTTATAATAGAATCAACTCAGTCTAATCCAGTGTATGAATTAGTTTAGTGTCTTTCAGTTGGGAGTAGGAACTAGCACCAAATGAGAGAATTGCAAATTCCCCATTAGAGAGGCAAAGTCGTTAGGATCAGTCCCTGATCTATAGAACTGCGTAGCCAGCACAGGTTCAAGAGTCGTCCATTAGATAAAGGCTTGACTATCATGCTACCTTTGGCTTGACTTTCTGTTTATGGTCAACCCATTAGATAGGTTTGACCATAGAAGTGTCTTTACCCGTGGCACGGTATTGACACCCTTCTAGTTGGGGTACAAGTTGGAACCCATAAATTAGACTTAGGGCATGTCGGTTAAGTAAGAACTCCCACAGTCATAGTTAAGTCTCATTCCTCAGAGTAGTACTCAGAAATCAGGACTGTCAGATGAAGTTATTCAGCTCAGTAAGGAACTTAGATAATTCCATAGATTAATAGACCACCCGCTAAAAAGACCTGGTATTACATGAAGTTAACCAGTATAAGTATTAACAGATCCATAGATCACCTGTTAGATAGGCCTGATCTCAAGTCCAGTCAATCTTTACCATTATTAAAAGATTCAGAGATCATATGCTAGATAGGCTTGATCTTAGACTCAGATTCAATCATTCCTTATCATTGTCAATAGATTTGAAGATCATCCACTAGATAAGTTTGATCTCAATTTCAGTCATTCGATATTAGCGATCTCAGAGTTTCAAATATCAGTATTAGTAAACTCGGTTGTCAGAACTTTAAGTATTCAAAAGCTAGTATTCAGTGTTATATGATTTTAGTTATAGTATATGCATCCATGCGTACATCCTCATTAAATATACTCAGACTATTTAGTTAGTATTGTTCATGCATAAGCGCTTGTATTTAGCCTTACTTCATCTAGCATACCGGTACATTTAAAGTACTGACGTATACCTTTTCTCTTGCACTATGGTGTCTTATACCATAGGTTCAGTAGCGCGAGATCCATAGCACCTTTAGCAGTTCAGACTTTACCAGCAGCAGTAGACATAGCAATGAGTCCTCATCATTCAGGGATGCTTATGACTTCAGTATTTTATTAGATTCAGTTTATCTTAGTAGGTAGAGTTACTTGGGGACCTGTCCCTTCAACTCTACAGTCAAACAGTTTAGAGGATTTTGGACTACAGTATTTTTCAGATAGATGAATTAGTATTCAATTTTCAGCATGGTGTATATTTAGATGTTTTGAACCTTATGGAAAGATTTCTGCATTATTCAGTATTTTATTATAGTTATTGTAGCAGGTACCAGATAAGGGTTAGCTTGTGGTCCTTCGGGATATGAGCACCATATGGCATTCCAGTTATAGAAAATTGAGGCATAACAAACTTGGTATCAGAGCCTAAGGTTCAATAGTGTCCTAGGAAGTCTGAAAGCCGCATCTAGTAGAGTATTGTGCATGGGTGTGCTACACGCCATATTTATGTACAAGAGGCTATAAGATATTTGCAGGAACAGTTTTCCTAATTTTAGTATTCATGTCGTGAGAGTAAGTATAGGTTCCAGTTAATTCTCAGTCTAATCCTTTTCTCTTCTGTTTTAAGAATATGCCTCCCAAGAAGAGAATTGGAAATCAGTCAGCCCCTCAGCCAGTAGATCTTAAGAATGAGAGTGTGTCACATGCAAAGTTTTGGGTAGTTTTTCATGTGCTACCCCAAGCTGTGACAACTGATGTTTAAGACAACCATCAGGATGCAGCCCCACCTCAGCAAGATGGGGGTCCAAGCACAGCCAAAATCAGAGATTCCATGAATATAAACCCTCCTGAGTACTTTGGGTCTAAGGTAGGTGAGGACCCGCAGTTGTATCTAGAGGAGGTGCAGAAGATCATCTAGATTATGCATATCTCTGTGGAAGAGAGTGTAGAATTAGAATCTTATAGGTTGAAGGATATTGCTCATGACTGGGTTGTAGTAAGGAGGAAGGATAGAGGAGAGGATGATGCTCCCGTGACTTGGCAAGTATTTTAGGATACCTTTCTAGATAAGTTTTTCCCCTGAGAGATGAGAAAGGGTAAGGTATAAGAGTTTATGAACTTGAGACAAGGATACATGACTGTAAAAAAGTATTGCCTTAATTTTAACCAGTTATCCAAGTATACTCCTAACTTGATAGCTGACCCTAGAGCTAGTATGAGTAAGTTTGTGACTGGTGTGTCCGGATTAGTTTTGAAGAAGTGCAACACCGCCATGCTCAATAGAGACATGGATATCCTTAGACTGATGTTACATGCCCAACAGATTGAGTTAGACAAGACAAAGGAGAGGGAAAGATCAAATAAGAGAGCTAAAATAGATAGCTGTAGCTTTTCTTAGCCAGGGTCATAGGGTGGTAACCTCTCTCAGCATAGTCAGAAATTTTCAGTCCCAGCTCCATCATCAGCCAGTGTACCTAGACCTCAGTTCAGAGATGACAGTCATGATGGAGCACTAGGCTCCAAAGCTCAGGATAGTGTGAGAAGTGAGCGTACCTATCCTCTTTATGGAGAGTATAGCAAAAATCACCTAGGTATGTGTAGAGCTAATAGCAATGTGTGTTTTGGATGTGGTAAGCCAGGCCATAGGATATGGGAGTATAGAGTAATTGCTCACAGGGGTAGAGATTTACATCAGCAGGATGCCACTTCTGGTACCAATAGTGGTAAGCATTAGAAGAAATTATATGAACTTCAGACTCTCCATGACCAGGAAATTTTCCCTGATATAGATTCGGGTACATTATGATTCTTTATTCTTCATGAATTGTATTTTAGATCCCTTGTTCTCATTTGAGCTTATGTTTCAACATGAGTTAGTTAGTAAAGCCAACAAGTTAGTTTGGCTGTTAGATAGTCTGATTCGTATAGTTTACTTTCTTATCTTTTCATCTGAGCATGTTTTCAAAAATATCAGTCATGTAGCTATTCAAAGATAGAATATACTAGTAGTTGCAAGTATCGCTCAGTTCATGCATCATGCAGATGATCTAATTCATAGATATACTAGGAATCTCCTTAGTATATCAACGAAGTAAGTGTTTTTCGAGAGGCATAGTGTCCCAAGGGGGAGATACTCCATAATTTCCCTGATGCTTTCATGTTCTTAAATCCATTCAGTTGCATGAACAAAATTTCTTTACAAAGTTAGTACCAGTTATCATTGCATACTCAGCCATGCTTTCAAAAGTCAGCTCAGTCAGATATTCATGCATTAGCTATGAATATTCAGTAGTAGAAGTTTAGGTTATCAGTTTATTCAATCATGCATTCATGAGAACAAATAAGTCCCGAATCCCTGCATCAGATATGTATGTCTGTTATGAGAATTCAGCTTATTAGTAGCTTCAGTTGTGTATTCCATGCATTAGATATGAATGTCCAGTATAAGAACTCAATATATCAGTAGCTTCTTGTCACATAGTGATGTTTTAAAAGTTCACGTCCCTTAAGTAAGGTCAGTCGATCAGTATTCTTAGCCTAACAAGCGACATTCGAGGATAAATATTTCCAAGGGGGAGATATTTTAATACCCCAAACTTTCTTTAAGTCAAGTTTCATCATTAAGTAGAGTAAGGGATGACATCCCAAGTGAGAAACATTTTAAACTGTATTGAATTTCTCTAATATCGAATTTTTATCACGTGGAGAATTGAATGAGCTTTTCGCTGATACCAAATTCGTCAAAATCTGATGTAGGGGTAAAAAGTTATAGATGCTTTACATAACCTATTTGAACTGCCTAGGTGCGACGGGCAGGACGATGGACCGTCGAGATAGCGACGGACCGTCACCCACAACCGTCTCCATGAGGCAATAGTCCCATTTACTGACCCAGTGCGACGGTCAGGACCAACGGACCGTCAAGCTTCAATGGACTGTCTCCCCAGGCCGTCACGATGAGGCAGTAAGTCCCAGTCCTGGACCAGGTGCGATAGTTAGGACCGACGGACCGATGGACCGTCGGGTCCTCAATGGACCATCGTACCTATCGTTGCATGTCCCATTCAGAATTTTAATGCCATTTTTAAAAAGGTTTTCAATCTTTTTCCACCCTTTTTAATAACTTATTATATCAGTTCAGGGATCACAACTTCATTATTCATCTATAACATAAAATTAGGATTTCTTTAAAAGATCAATCCCCAAGAACAAGATCCAGAACCTTCTTGAAGAAACTAAGAAATTCAAGTTCTCTAAGTTCAAGAACCATCTAGGAAATATCAAGATCTGCGTTTCCCAATCTAAGAACGTTCAAGAAACATTAGTTATCATTTAAGATTCAAGTTTGTAAGGTATATTAGATGTTGATTATTGGGTTCCATACACCCAAGAAGTTTAAGAACGCTCTTATAAATTAAAGATTATAAATATTATGAGTTTTTCATGTTTTATGTGAATTGAAAATTAGAGTTCAGGTTGTTATTAAATTTTAATTCTTGTTTTGAATACAAAGTTTCAAGGTTTGACCCTAGTAAGTGTTAATTATGTGATGTTCACGATAGAACCCCTTCGAGTTGCATTTTGCTAATAGATTTATGATAATTAGATATAGAATTTGTTGTACAATTCAAAGCATGCTCCCCATATGTTTGATAGAATGCTTAAGTGAAGAGAATAGTGCCTTTTTAGCACGTTAAGTATGAAATCCCCATCCATGTGTTAATGAATGCATGCTAAGTGTTTGTTGAAATGACTTAGTGAGTTTATTATGATAAGTTGCAAGCACTTTTATCCATGTGTTCTCCTTATTTATCAATTATGAGATATTATTATGCATCCCCCCTACATTCACATATTTATAACCTTCCAATGATTGACGAGATATCGTATTGATTGTGTTGCAAATGATAGTATATTGTCATGATATTCAAGTGTGGTCATGTCTTATTTATTTATGCTATCGAGTCCTGGGGGTATTTATACCCGAAAACTTAGCTGCTTGTTTAAAGCAGAGTTAGTCTTGAGATAATATCAATCGTGCTATGATCAGTAGAACTCAGTCAGTGACAGAACATTTAAAAAACTCAGTAACCTCAGTATTCAATCTAATCAAGATTAGTATCCAGTTTAGATCTCAGTAGTATTCAGTAATCAGTCCAGATTTCAATAAAGCTTAGTAAGTTATAGACCTCAGTTACATTTAAACAGAAATTAGAAATCATAAGTATTCCGTCAGATAATGAAATCAAGTGAACTCAGTCAGATCAGTCGAGTAAGATAATCAGTATTAGAATCAGCTCAGTTTAATCCAGTGTCAGAATCAGTTTTGTGTCTTTCAATTGGGAGTAGGAACAAGCACTGAGCGAGAGCAGGGATTGTGAATTACCCGTTAGAGAGTCAAAGTTGTTAGGGGAAATCCATGATCTCCAAAACTGTGTAGCCAATGCAGGATAAGGATTCACCCGTTAGATAAAGGCTTGACTATCATGCTACCTTAGGCTTGACTTCCTGTTTAGGGTCAACCTGTTAGATAGGCTTGACCATAGAAACATCTTTACCTGTGGCACGGTATTGACACCCTTCCAGCTGGGGTAAAAGTTGGACCCCATAAGTTAGACTCGGGCATGTCAGTTAAGTGAGAACTGCCATAGTTATAGTTCAGTCTCATTCCTCATTGTAGTACTTAGAAATCAGGACTGTCAGATGCAGTCATTTAGCTCAGTGAGGAACTTAGATAGTTCCATAGATTCATAGACCACCCATTAGAAAGACCTGGTTTTACATGAAATTATCAAGTATTAGTACTAACTGATCCAAAGATCACCCATTAGATAGGCCTGATCTCATGTTCAGTCAATCGTTATCACTATCAGAAGATTCAGAGATCACCCGCTAGATAGGCCTGATCTTAGACTCAGATTTAATCATTCCATATCATTTTCAATAGATTTGAAGATCATCTACTAGATAGGTTTGGTCTCAGTTTTAGTTAGATGATATTGGCAAGCTTAGAGTTTCAGTTATCAGTACTAGTAACTCAGTTGTCAGAAGTTCAACTATTCAGAAGCTAGTATTCAGTGTTATATGATTTTAGTTGTAGTTTATGCATCCATGAATAAATCCTAATTAAGCATACTTAGATTATTTAGTCAGTATTTTTCATGCATAAGCACTTGCATTTAGCCTTACCTCATCTAGTATACTGGTATATTTAAAGTACTGACGTATACCTTTTCTCTTATGCTATGATGTCTTATACCATAGGTTTAGCAGCGTGAGATCTAAAACACCTTTAGCAATTCAGACTCAACCAGCAGTAGTAGACGTAGTAGTGAGTCTTCATCATTCAGGGATGCTTCTCACTTCAGTATTTCATTAAATTCTGATTATTTTTAGTAGGAGGAGTTAGTTAGGGACCTGTCCCTTCAACTCCATAGTCATAAAATTTTGAGGCTTTCGGATTGCAGTATTTTTCAGAAAGATATATTAGTATTCAGTTTTCAATGTGGTGTATATTTAGATGTTTTGAACCTTATGGAAAGATTTCCTTATTTTTCTATATTTTATTACAGTTATTGTAGCAGGTACCAGATAAGGGTTAGCTTGTGGTCTTTCGAGATTACAAGCATCATGTCAAATTCTGGTTATAGAAAATTAGGGCATTTCAAACTTGATATCAGAGCCTAAGGTTCAATAGTGTCCTAGGAAGTCTGAAAGCCGCATCTATTAGTGTCTTGTGCATGGGTGTGTTGCGCACCACATTTATGTACAGTAAGATATAAGATATTTGTACGAACAATTTTCCTTATTTCAGTATTCATGTCATGTGAGTAAGTATAACTTACAGCTAATTCTCAGTCTAATCCTTTTCTCTTCCGTTTGAAGAATATGCCTCCCAAGAAGTTAACTGGAAATCAGTCAGCCCCTCAACCAGTAGATCCTAAGAATGAGAGTGTGTCACATGTAGAGTTTTGGGTGCTTTTTAGGCGCTATCATAAGCTGTGACAACTGGTGTACAAGGCAATCATCAGGCCGCTGCCCTACCTCAGTAAAATGGGGGTCCAGCCACAACCAGAATCAAAGATTTCATAAAAATGAACCCTCCCGAGTTCTTTGGGTCTAAGGTTGGTGAGGAACCACAGTTGTATCTAGAGAAGGTGTAGAAGATCACCCAGATTATGCATGTGTCTAAGGAAGAGAGTGTAGAATTAGCATCTTATAAGTTAAAGGATATTTCTTATGACTGGGTTGTAGTATGGAGAAAGGGTAGAGGAAAGGATAATGCTACCAAGACTTGGCAAGTATTTCAGGATGCCTTTCTAGATAAGTTTTCCCCCCTAGAGATGATAGAGGCTAAGCTAGAAGAGTTTATGAACTTGAGACAAGGCTCCATGACTGTACAAGAATATTGCCTTAAGTTTAACCAGTTATCTAACTATGCTTCTAACTTGATAGCCGACCCTAGAGCTAGTATGAGTAGTTTATGACTGGTGTGTTTGGATTAGTTTTGAAGGAGTGGAGAACCGCCATGCTCAATAGAGACATGGATCTCCCTAGAATGATGTTGCATGCCAAACAGATTGAGTCAGATAAGAAAAAATAGAGGGAAAGATCAAATAAGAGAGCTAAAATAGGTAGCTATAGCTTCTCTTAGCCATGGTCGTAGGGTGGTAACCGCTCTTAGCATAGTCAGAAATTTTTAGTCCCAGCTCCATCGTCAGCCAGTGTACCCACACCTCAGTTCAGAGATGACAGTCATGATGGAGCACTAGGCTCTAAATGCCAGGGTAGTGTGAGAAGTGAGCGTACCTATCCTCTTTGTAGAGAGTGTAGCAAAAATCACCTAGGTGTGTGTAGAGCTAATAGCAATGTATGTTTTGGGTGTGGTAAGCCAGTACACAGGATGCAGGAGTATAGAGTGATTGCTCAAAGGGGTAGAGATTTATGTCAGCAGGGTGCCATTTCTGGTACCAATAGTGGTAAGCATTAGAACAAATTATATGAACTTCAGACTCGCCATGACCAGGAAATTTTCCCTGATATAGATTCGGGTAAGTTATGATTCTTTATTCTTTATGATATGCATTGTTAGATCCCTTGCTCTCATTTGAGCTTATGTTATCCGGTAAGTCAGTTTAGCAGTCAGATAGTCTGATTTATATAGTTAGTTTTCTCATCTTTTCCTCTGAGCATGTTATCAGAAATCTCAGGCATGTTGCTGTTCCAAGATAGAATATACTAGTAGGTGTAAGTATTGCTCAATTTATGCATCATGCATATGATCCAGTTCATAGATGTCCTATGCATCGCCTTAGTATATAAACAAAGTAAGTGTTCTTAGAGAGACATAGTGTCCCAAGGGGGAGATACTGTATAATTGCCCCGATGCTTTTATATTCTTAAATCTATTCAGTTGCATGAACAAAATTTCTTTACGAAGTTAGTGCCGGTTATTATTGAATATTTAGCCTTGCTTTCAAGAGTCAACTCAGTCAGATATTCATGCATTAGCTATGAATATTCAGTAATAGAAGTTCAGCTTATCAGTGCATTAAATTATGCGTTCATGAGAACAAATCAGTCACAAATCCATGCATCAGATATACATGTCTGTTATGAGAATTCATCTTATCAATAACTTCAGCTGTGTATTCCATGCATCAAATATGTATGTCTAGTATATGAACTTAATATATCAGTAGCTTTATGTCACATAGTCATGTTTCAGATGCTCACCTCCCTTAAGTAAGGTCAATTGATCCGATATCTTAGCCTAAAAAGCGACATTTGAGGATGAATGTTTTCAAGGGGGAGAAATTGTAATACCTCAAACTTTCATTAAGTCGAGTTTCATCATTAAGTAGAGTAAGGGCTGACTTCCCAAGTGAGAAACATTATAAACTATATTGAATTTCTCTAATATCAATTTTTTTTCAAGTGTAGAATTGAATGAGATTTTCGTTGATACCAAATTTGTCAAAATCCAATGTCGGGGTAAAAAGTTACGGACGTTTTACATAAGCTGTTTGTACTACCCAGGAGATACGGGCGGGACGACGGACCATCGCCCATAGCCATTGCCATGAGGTAGTAGTCCCATTCACTGACCTAGTGTGACAGTCAAGACCCACAGACTGGCGAGCTAGCGATGGACCGTCGCCCCAGGCCATCGCGATGAGGCAGTAACTCCCAGTTTTGACCCAGGTGCGATGGTCAGGATCGATGGACTGTTGGGTCCTCGATGGACCATTGCACCCACCGTCGCATGTCCCGTTCAGAATTTTAAAGCCATTTTTGAAAAGGCTTTTCAATCTTTATCCATCCTTTTTAATACTTAGTTATATCATATCAGGGCTCACAACTTCATTATTCATCTATTACATCAACTTAGGCTTTCTCTAAAAAATCAATCCCCAAGAACAAGATCTAAACCCTTCTTCAATAAACTAAGAAATTCAAGTTCTCTAAGTTCAAGTACCATCAAGGAAACATCAAGATCTAAGTTTCCCAATCCAAGAACGTTCAAGAAACATTAGTTATCATTTAGGATTCAAGATTTTGAGGTATGTTAGATGTTGATTCTTGGGTTCCTTTCACCCAAGAAGTTCAAGAACCTTCTTTTAAATTCAAGATTATATATATTATGAGTTTTTCATGGTTCATGTTAATTGAAAATTGGAGTTCATGTTGTTATTAAATTTTAATTCTTGTTTTGAATACAAAGTTTCAATCTTTGACCCTAGTATGTGATAATTATGTGATGTTCACGATAGAACCCCTTCAAGTTGCATGTTGTTGATATATTTATGATAATTAGATATAGAATGTATTCTATAATTTAAATCATGCTCCACATATGTTTGATAGAATGCTTAAGTGAAGAGAATAGTGCTTTTTTAGCATGTTAAGTATGAAATGCCCATTTATGTGTTAATGAATTCATACTAAGTGTTTGTTAAAATGCCTTAGTGAATGTATTATGATAAATTGCAAGCATTCTTATCCATGTGTACTCCTTATTGAACAATTATGAGATATTAGTATGCATCCCCCCTACATTTACATTTTTATGACCTTCCAGTTATTGACAAGATATCGTATTGATTGTGTTGCGAATGATAGTCCATTGTCATGATATTCTAGTGTGGTTATGTCTTATTTATTTATGCCATCGAGTCCTGGGGGTGTTTATACCTGAAAACTTAGCTGGTTTTCTAGAGCGTAGTCAGTCTCAAGATAATCTTTGTCATGCTATGATCAGTAGAACTCAGTCAATGATAGAACATTAATAAAACTCAGTAACCTCAGTATTCAATCTAATCAAGCTCAGTATCCAGTTCAGACCTCAGTAGTATTCAATAATCAGTCTAGATTTTAGTAAAGCTTAGTAAGTTACAAAACTTAGTCATATTCAGACAAAAATTAGAAATCATAAGTATTCCGTCAGAAAATGGAATCATATTAACTTAGTCAGATCATTCGAGTAAGATAATCATTAATAGAATCAGCTCAGTCTAATTCAGTGTAAGAATTAATTTAGTGTCTTTTAGTTGGGAAAAGGAACTAGCACCGAGCTAGACTAGGGATGATAACTTCCCTATTAGAGAGGAAGAGTCGTTAGGAGTAGTCACTGATCTCTAGAACTACGTAGCCAGTGTAGGGACAAGAGTCATCCATTAGATAAAGGCTTAACTATCATGCTGCCTTAGGCTTGACTTCCTATTTAGGGTCAACCCGTTAGATAGGATTGACCATAGAAGTGTCTTTACCCGTGGCACGGTATTGACTCTCTTCAAGATGGGGTATAAGTTGGACCCCACAAGTTAGACTCGGGGAATATTGGTTAAGTGAGAACTCCCACAGTTACAGATCAGTCTAAGTCCTTAGAGTAGTACTCAGAAATTAGGACTGTCAGATACTGTCATTCAGCTTAGTAAGGATCTTAGATAGTTCCATAGATTCATAGACCACCCGCTAGAAAGACCTGGTCTTACAATGAAGTTAACAAGTATCAATACTAACAGATCCAAAGATCACCCGTTAGATAGGACTGATCTTATGTCCTATTAATCTTTATCATTATCAGAAGAGTCAGAGAACACCCGCTAGATAGGCTTAATCTTAGACTCAGATTCAATCATTCCAAATCATTGTCAACAGATTTAAAGATCATCCCGTATATATGTTTTATCTTAGTTACAGTCAATCGATATTGGCAAGCTTAGAGTTTCAGATATCAGTATACATCCATGCATACATCCTTAGTAACCATTCTCAGATTATTTAGTCAGTATTGTTCATGCATAAGCCCTTTTATTTAGCCTCACTATATCTAGCATACCGGTACTTATAAAGTACTGACGTATACCTTTTATCTTACGCTACGGTGTCTTATACCATAGGTTTAGTAGCGTGAGATCCAGAGCACCTTTAGTAGTTCAGACTTAACTAGCAGCAGTAGATATAGCAGTGAGTCCTCATCAATTGGGGATGCTTCTCACTTTAGTATTTCATTAGATTCAGTTTATTTTTAGTAGGTGGAGTTAGTTTGGGACCTGTCCCTTCAACTCCATAGTCAGACAGTTTAGAGGCTTTCGGATTATAGTATTTTTTCAGACAGATGTATTAGTATTTAGTTTTCAGCATGGTGTATATTTAGATGTTTTGAACCTTATGGCAAGATTTCTGGATTATTTAGTATTTTATTATAGTTATTGCAGCGGATACCAGGTAAGGTATAGCTTGTTGTCCTTCAGGATTATGAGCACCATGTGGAGTTTTGGTTATAGAAAATCGGGGCGTTATAAACTTGGTTTCAAAGCCTAAGGTTCAATTGTGTCCTAGGAAGTCTGAAAGCCATATCTTGTAGAGTCTTGTGCATGGGTGTGTTGTCTCCTCATTTATGTACAGAAGGCTATAAAATGTTTGTAGGAACAGTTTCCCTTATTTTAGTACACATGTCGTGCGAGTAAGTGTAAGTTCCAGTTTATTCCATGTCTAATCCTTTTCTTTTTCATTTTCAGAATATGTCCCCCAAGAAGTGAACTAGAAATCAGTCAGCCCCATAGCCAGTAGATCCTGAGAATGAGAGTGTGTTATATGTAGAGTTTCAGCATCTTTTCAGGTGCTAGCCCAAGATGTGACAACTAGTATTCAAGGAAACCATCAGGGTATAGCCACACCTTAGCAAGATGGGGGTTCAACCATACCAAAAATTAGAGATTTCATGCAAATGAACCCTCCTGGGTTCTTTGGGTCTAAGGTAGGTGAGGACCTGCAGTTATATCTAGTGAAGGTGCAGAAGATCACCCAGATTATGCATGTGTCTGAGGAAGAGAGTGTAGAATTAGTGACTTATAGGTTGAAGGATATTGCTTATAACTGGGTTGTAGTATGGAGGAAGGGTAGAGGAGAGGATGATGCTCCCATGAATTGACAAGTATTTTAGGATGCCTTTCTAGATAAGTTTCCCCCCCTAGAGATGATAGAGGCTAAGGTAAAAGAGTTTATGAACTTGAGACAAGGCTCCATGACTGTAAAAGAGTATTGCCTTAAGTTTAACTAGTTAGCTAAGTATGCTCTTAACTTTATAGACAACCCTAGAGCTAGTATGAGTAAGTTTGTGACTGGTGTATCCAGATTATTTTTGAAGGAGTGTAGAACTGCTATGCTCAATAGAGACATGGATCTCTCTAGACTGATGTTGCATGCCAACAAATTATGTTAGATAAGACAAAAGAGTGGGAAAGATCAAATAAGATAGCCAGAATAGGTAGCTATAGCTTTTCTCAGGGTCATAGGGTGGTAACCGTTCTCAGCATAGTCATAAATTTTTAGTCCTAGCTCCATCCCTAGCTACTGTGCCTTCTACACCTCAGTTTATAGATGACAGTCATGATGGAGCACCAAGCTCCAAATTCTAGGGTAGTGTGAGAAGTGAGCATACCTATTCTTTTTTGTGGAGAGTGTGTCAAGAATCACCTAGGTGTGTGTAGATCTAATAGCGATGTATGTTTTGGATTTGGTAAGCCAGGCCACAGGATATGGGAGTGTAGAGTGCTAGTTCAGAAGGGTAGAGATTTGCTTCAGCCGGGTGCCACTTCTGGTACTAATAGTGGTCAGCGTTAGAATAGATTATATGTAATTTATACTCACCATGACCAGACTAGTTTCCCTGATATAGATTCGGGTACGTTTTGAGTCTTTATTCTTCATGATATGAATTTTTAGATCCTTTTCTCTCATTTGAGCTTATGTTTCAACTTGAGTTAGTTATTAAAGCCAGCAAGTCAGTTTAGCAGTCAGATAGTCTAATTCGTATAGTTTGTTTTCTCATTTTTTCATCTGAGCATGTTATCAGAAATCTCAGGCATATAGCTGTTCTAAGATGGAATATACTAGTAGTTGCAAGTATCTCTTAGTTCATGCATCATGCATATGATCTAGTTCATAGTTGTCCTATGCATCGCTATAGTATATCAACGAAGTAAGTGTTCTTAGAGAGACATAGTGTCCTAAGAAGGAGATACTCCATAATTTCCTCGATGCTTTCATGTTCTTAAATCCATTTAGTTGGATGAACAAAATTTCTTTACTAAGTTAGTACCGGTTATCATTGCATACTCAGCCATTCTTTCAAGAGTCAGCTCAGTCAGATATTCATGCATTAGCTATGAATATTCACTAGTAGAAGTTCAGCTTATCAGTGTATTTAATCATGCTCTCATGAGAACAAATCAGTCACAAATCCATGCATCAGATATGCATGTCTGATATGAGAATTCAGCTTATCAGTAGCTTCAGTTGTGTATTCCATGCATCAGATATGCATGTCCAATATAAGAACTCAGTATATCAGTAGCTTCATGTCATATAGTAATGTTTCAGATGTTAATGCCCCTTAAATAAGTTCAGTCAATCAGTATTCTTAGCCTAACAAGTGACATTCGAGGATGAATGTTTCCAAGGGGGATATATTATAATACGTCGAACTTTCTTTAAGTCGAGTTTCATCCTTAAGTAGAGTAAAGGTTGACTTTCCAAGTGAGAAACATTTTAAACCATATAGAATTTCCCTGATATCAACTTTTTGGTCACGTGGAGAATTGAATGACCTTTTCATCGATATAAAATTCGTCAAAATCCGATGTCAGGGTAAAAAGTTACGGACATTTTACATAAGCTGTTTGAACTACCCAGGTCCGACAGGAGGGCCTATGGACCGTCGAGATAGTGATGGACCATCGCCCATAGCTATCACCATGAGGCAGTAGTCCCATTCACTGACCCAGTGCGATGGTCAAGACCGACATACCATTGAGCTAGCGATGGACCATCGCCCCAGGCCATCGCGATGACGCAGTAAGTCCCAGTTCTAGCCCAGGTGTGATGGTCAAGATCGACGGACCGTCGCACCCACTGTCGCATGTCCCGTTCAGAATTTTAAAGCCATTTTTAAAAGGGCTTTTCAGTCTTTTCCACCCTTTTTAACACCTTGTTATATCAGATCAGGGCTCAAAACTTCATTATTCTTCTACAATATTAAATTAGGGTTTCTCTCAAAGATAAATCCCCAAGAACAAGATCCAAACCCTTCTTCAAGAAACTAAGAAATTCAAGTTCTCTAAGTTCAAGAAACATTAAGGAAACATCATGATCTGCATTTCCCAATCCAAGAACATTCAAGAAACATTAGTTATCTTGTAAGATTCAAGATTTTGAGGTATGTTAGATGTTGATTCTTGGGTTCCTTTCACCCAAGAATTTATGGTATCAGTTTGAACCCAAGATTTGGATAAATTCTGTTTGAACTCTGACCTACATCGACAAGGCTGGCACAGGAGTGGATCTGATACCATTTGTAATGGCTCAATCCACTAGTGATATTGTCCACTTTGGGCATAGGCCCATACTACTTTAAAATGTGTCTCTAGGGAGTGAGAATTACTTATATTCCCAACATCTCTCCTGTATTTTGTCAATATATGACTCCTTATCCTAAGTTGGCATGTTACATAAAAGAATTCTTTGTTACCAAAAAAGTACGATAGACCTTAGGTTGTTTTATTGACTTGACCCAAATCCATAGTTAGCAAAACCCATAGTAACCCTCCCATAAGAGAACCAACTATGCAAAAATATCAATACCAATACTTAGCCATTAAAAATAAGAACAACTAAATCCAATTACCAAATCAATGATCTTGTAAGACCTCATAAATTTTTCGAGTCATTTAAGATCTTTTAAGCGTGTATAGAGAGGCTTAACACTTAAAAATTTGGATAAGTGTTGGAACTTTTCCATTCCATAAGCCTTCGAAACTTTGATAAATTATTTCGTAACCTTCCCGACCTCCGATTATTGATTTTTTTGTTGCATTGTGACGGGGCAAGTGAAGAGTACATCGCGGATATGTTTCAGAAAATTTTGGATAGCGTAAGGTCGTGTTTGGATTTTCAAAATAGTAGCTAAAGGCTATGAGCCCGTGCCGCCCTAGTTAGACCTATAGTCTAAGCTAGGCACCGTCTAGGTTAAACCCATGGTCTAAGCAAGGCGCCCCCCTGGCCAACGCTTTGGGCCAATTTCTATAGTCAAGATCCATCCTTTGAAGGGTAAAATGGTCAAATTCCATCCCTATATAATCCCTTTAACACGATATTCAGCATACTTTCATCCAAAATATATAGTTTCTCTCCAAAATATCTCAGGAACAACTTAGGGTTTCAACCCACAAGTTCAAGAACTCAAAAATTCCTCCGTTAAAAGTTCAAGAATCATAAACTAAGGTATGCGGATGTTGATTATTGGGTTCCTTTCACCCAAGAAGTTCAAGAATCTCTTTTATAAATTCAATATTATAGATTTATGATTTTTTTCATGATTTATGTGGATTGAGATTTAAATTTATGTTATTGTTGAGTTTTAATTCATGTTATGATTATAAAGTTACAAGCTTTGACCCTATTATGTAGTAATTATGTGATGTTCGTGATAAAGACCATTCAAGTTGTATGTTGGTTGATTGTTCATGAGAATTAGGTGTAGAAATTGTGATATGATCAAAGAATGCTCCCCATGTATTTGATAGAATGCTTATATGAAGAAAATAGTACCACTGTAGCATGTTTGGTATAAAATCCCCAATTTTGTGACAAGTAATACATGTCAAGTGTTTGTTGGAATGCCAAGATGAGTGAAGTATGATATGTTGCATGTACTCCCTATTCATGTGAATTCCTTGTTGAATAAATTATGAGACAATAGCATGCCTCCATATACAATTACATGCTGAAGATTCCCAAGTGCTTGAAGTAATACTTTCTTGATCATGTTGTGAATGATAGTCTATTGTTATGTTGTTACGCAAGAGTTGTCATGTCTTATTTATTTATGCTATCGAGTCCTGGGTTTATTTATACCTGAAACTAAGCTGCTTGTCTAGAGCCGAGTTAGTCTCAAGAGAATCTCAGTCGTGCTATGATTAGTAGAATTCAGTCCGAACAAACGTTAAGAAAACTTAGTAAATATCAGTATTTAGTCTAATCAAGCTCAGTACTCAGTTAAGATCTCAGTAGTGTTGAGTTTCAATTCAGATTTTGGTAAAGCTTAGTAAGTTATAGAATTCAGTCACATTCAGACCAAAAGTAGAATTTAGAAGTATTCTTTCAGATAATGGAAATCAAGTGAACTCAATCAGATCAGCCAAGTAAGATAATCACTAACAGATTCAGCTCAGTTTAGTACAGTCTAAGAATTAATTTAGAGTCTTTCAGTTAGGAGTAGAAGTTAGCACCGAGTGAACATAGGGATGGGGACTCACCTGTTAGATAGGACTGAGATCCCTAGAAGCAATCCCTAAGTTCCAGAACTATGTAGCCAACGTAGGTATGAGATGTCACCCACTAGATAGGACTGGCATACTCAGGGGTCACCCGTCAGATAGGACTGATCCTAGGAGTCACCCGTTAGATAGCACTGGCTCAACAAACTTTTTACCCATGGCACAGTATTGACACCCTTCCAAATGGGGTTATAGGTTTGACCCCAACTTACCTAGAAGGGGCATGTCGGTTAGATGACTACTTCCTACAGTCTCAGTTTTAGAATCAGTCTCAATAAAAAAACTCAGATCAGTAGTACAGATTCAGGATTGTTAGATACTGTCAATCCTTATCATTATCAATAGACTCTGGGATCACCCATTAAATAGGACTGATCACCACTACAATATCAGTATTGGTATCAATAGATTCAGAGATCACCCGCTAGATATGACTGATCTCAAATTCAGTTATTTACTTGTAATATTATCAAATTCAGAGATCACCCGCCAGATAAGATTAATATCAAATTTAGTTAGTCACTCTCAATATTATTAAGCTCATAGATCACCCGTCAGATAGGACTAATTTCATATTCAGTTAATCATTCTCAATATCATTAAGATCAGAGATCACCCGCTAGATAGGACTAATGTCAACCTTAGTACTCAGTTATATTCATTAGTAGATTTAGTTATTTAGTTTTTTAGTATTAGTAAACTCAGTTGTTCGTAGTTTGAGTATTCTATGGTTAGCACTCAGTGTTACTATGATTCCCTCATGCACGCATCTTCATTTAGCATACTTAGATTATTTTAGTCGGTATTGATCATGCATAAGCCTTTGAATTTAGCCTTACCTCATCTTGCATACTAGTACATTCAATCGTACTGATGTATTTGTGCTATGTTGTTTTACTTTATGCCTTAGGTCTAGAAGAGCGAGAGCCAAAGCATCCTTAGTAGACCAGATTCAATTAGCAGCAGTTGATAGCAGTGAGTCCTCATCATTTGAGGATAATCTTTATTTTATTATTTCATAGATTCAGTATTTTAGTAGACGGAGTTAGTTAGGGACATGTCCCACCAACTCCTTATTCAGACAGTTAGAACATTTCAGACTATAGTGTTTTCAAACAGATGTATTAGTATTCAATTTTTAGTATTGTATAGTTTTAGATTCTTTGAACCTTATGGAAAGTTTTCCGCATTATTTCGTATTTTTATACTATTGTTGCAGCTGGTACCAGATAAGGGTTAGCTTGTGGTCCTTTGGGATCATAAGCATTGTGTGGCGTTCTGGTTATAGAAAATTGGGGCGTTATAAACTTGGTATGATATCCTAAGGTTCAACAGTGTCCTAGGAAGTTAGAAAGCCGCATCTAGTAGAGTCTTGTGCATGGGTGTGTTGCGCGCCACATTTATGTACAAGAGGCTATGAGATGTTTTTGAAAAATTTCCCTTCTTTCATATCTCAGGTCGTGCTATAGTAAGGTTCTCTAAGAGACTTATGCAGACTCTTGTCATGCTCCGTTCATGTCCGCTTTACCTTACTTTCAAGGTAACAGAAGTAGTGAAGCCCAAAGTCCTTCAGATAGAGCTTTCTCAAACAGTCCCCGCAGATAGTTTTGGGATAATGTTATCTAAATTTGAGTAGAGTATGTTTCATGGGGTTAGTTGTTTAAAAAGTGAATCAGTAGGCTTGGAACAAGGTATGGAAGAATCTAAGTATAGTAATTCTGAGTTATATGTGTTGTTGATGGAGGTGTAGTAGTAATTCTCGTGGTGTGGAGAAAATATAAGTTTAAGATATGTGACATTTAAAGGTTAGAATGAGATTAGTATGTTTATTAAATATTTGTGGATATTCACGTTATGCTTTAGACAATAATCTTGAATCTTTGAAGAATTTAAGTTGGGGGATTTTAGACTAAGTATGAAGGTATGGATATAAGTTAAAAGATGTGATATTAGTAGCCCATGACAGTAGCAAATGTTATCTTGATGTATAACTGGTTAGACATGTTTCTGATATTTTCGTAGGCTTGAACAGTGCGGGAAGAATTTAAGTTTGTGGACTTCAAACTAATTACTAAGGTGTGAATGTGGTATTAGTATCCTATAAAGAAATAGAAGCAGATAATGTGTTTTGTGAAACAAGTATGTGTCAAAAAGAGTGTAAGCATGTGATGATGATTGCAGATACTAAAGAAAGTTAAGAGTTGTATCCCAAGAGATAGTACTAGCCGTGAGTTCTATGATTTCAAGTGCAGTCTTCTAGGATGAGTTAAGGTACCAATTATGTGCTTTGTTGTATCCCAGACTCTAGAGTAGATTGATTTCAATTCAGTTTAGAGAATAGTAAAGTGTCCACAAATTTATGGTAATGACTAGAAGCTAAGGGGGAGAAGATAGAGAAAATGACTAGGTCAGCCCCTCAGACTCTAGTAGTAGCGCCAGTATGTGTAGAAAGCAGTAAGGGAAGATAGTTCCTGACCCATTCTTATCTCAGTGTAAAGTTCTGTACTTCAGTTAAGTATAAGTTTTCAGCATGAGTTAGTTAATAGAGCAAGCATTCAGTTTAGCAGTCAGACAGTCAGATTCGCATAGTTTGTTTTCTCATCTTTTCATCTAATCATGCTATTAGAAATCTCAGGAATGTAACTATTCCAAGATAGAATATACTAGTAGTTGTGAGTATAGCTCAGTTTATGAACCATGCATTAGTCCAGATCTCAAATGTTTGGATATGATATAGCTCGTAGGTGCCTTGTGCATCGCCTTAGATTTCTCAAGTATTCAAGTAAGGTAAACGTTCCTAAAAGGACATAGAGTCCCAAGGGGAAGATAACCTATAACTCCCCTATGTTTTAAATTCCCTACACCCATTCAGTTGCATACTTAAATTCTCATCACAAGTTTTGCATCAGTTATCATTGCATAGTCAGTTATGCTCTCAAAAGTCAGTTCAGTCAGATACTCATGCATTAGATATGCATGCTCAGTAGTAGAAGTTCAGCTTATCATTGTATTCAGTTATATGTTCATGAGAACAAATCAGTCACTGAGCCATGCATTAGATATGCATGTTCATTATGAGAATTCAGCTTATCAATAGTTTCAGCCGGGTATTCTATGCATCAGCTATGTATATTCAGTAGAAAATTCAGCATATCAGTAGCTCCAATTGTATAGATATGTTTCAAATTTTCTCGTCCCTTAAGTAAGCTCAGCAGATCAGTACTCTTAGCTTAGCAAGCAACATTCAAGGACAAATATTTCCAAGGGGGAGATAATGTAAGGCCCCGTATATTTTCCGAGTCGTTAAAGATCTTTTAAGTGTGTCAAGAGAGGCTTAACACTTAAAAATTTGTCTAAGTGTTGGAAATTTTCCATTCCATAAGCCTTTAAAACTTTGATGAATTATTTCGTGACCTTCTCGATCTCTGATTCTTGATTTTCTTATTGTGTTGCGTTGGGGCAAGTCAAGAGTACATCTCGGGTAAGTTTCAGAAATTTTTGGATAGCGTAAGGCTGCTTTTGAATTTTCAAAATAGTAGCTAAAACTAGGAGCCTGAGCCGCCCTGGTTAGACCTATGGTCTAAGCTAGGCGCTGCCCAGGCTAGACCTATAGTCTAAGCAAGGCGCTGCCCTGGCTAGACCCAGGGTCTAAGCAAGGCGCCGCCCTGGCCAATGCCTTGGGCCAATTTATGCATTCAAGCTCCGTCCTTTGAAGGGTAAAATGGTCAAATTCCATCCCTATATAAACCCTTTAACACGAGATTAAGCATACTTTATTAAAAAATATATAGTTTTCTCTCCAAAATCTCTTAAGAATAACCTAGGGTTTCAACCCACAAGTTTAAGAACTCAAGAATTCCTCCGTTAAAATTTCAAGAATCATAAACTAAGGTATGTAGATGTTTGGTATAAAATCCCCAATTTTGTGACAAGTAATGCATGTCAAGTGTTTGTTGTAATGCCAAGATGAGTGAAGTATGATATGTTTCATGTACTCCCTATTCATATGGATTCCTTGTTGAATAGATTATGAGATAGTAGCATGCCTCCATACACAATTACATGTTGAAGATTCCCAAGTGCTTGAAGTAATACTTCCTTGATCATGTTGCGAATGATAGTCTATTGTCATGTTATTACACAAAAGTTTTCATGTCTTATTTATTTATGCTATTGAGTCCTGGGGTTATTTATACCCGAAAACTTAGCTGCTTGTCTTGAGCCGAGTCAGTCTCAAGAGAATCTCAGTCCTGCTATGACTAGTAGAATTCAGTCAGTACAAATGTTAAGAAAACTCAGTAAATCTCAGTATTCAGTCTAATCAAGATCAGTACTCAGTTCAGATCTCAATAGTGTTCAGTTTCAGTTCAGATTTCGGTAAAGCTTAGTAAGTTACAGAATGCAGTCACATTCAGATCGAAAGTAGAATTTAGAAGTATTCCATTAGATAACAGAAATCAAGTGAACTCGATCAGATCAGCCAAGTAAGATAATCAATAATAGATTTGGCTCAGTCTAGTACAGTCTAAGAATCAATTCAGAGTCTTTCAATTAGGACTAGAATTAGCTTCGAGCAAACTTAGGGATGGGGACTCACCCGTTAGATAGGACTGAGATCCCTAGAAGAAATTGCTAAGTTCAATAACTACGTAGCCAACGTAGGTATGAGATGTCCCCCGCTAGATAGGACTGACACACTCAGGGGTCACCCATTAGATAGGACTAATCCCAAGAGTCACCCGTTAGATAGGACTAGCTCCACAAAGTTGTCTTTACCTGTGGCATGGTATTGACAACCTTCTAACTGGGGTTACAGGTTGGACCCCAAATTAACTAGAAGGAGCATGTCGGTTAGATGACTACTTTCCACATTCTCAATTTCAGAATCAGCCTCAGTAAAAGAACTCATCTTAGTAGTAGAGATTCAGGAATGTTAGATACAGTCAATCCTTATCACTCTCAATAGACTCTAGGATCACCCATTAGACAGGACTGATCTCTACTACAGTATCAGTATTGGTATCAATAGATTTAGAGATCACCCGCTAGATAAGATTGATCTCAAATTTAGTTATGCACTTGTAATATCATCAGATTCAAAGACCACCTGCTAGATAGTACTGATCTCAGATTTAGTTATTTACTCTCATTATTATTAAGTTCAAAGATCACCCGTTAGATAGGACTGATCTCATATTCAGTTAATCATTCTCAATATCATTAAGATTAGAGATCATCGTCAGATAGGATTGATATCAACCTCAGTACTCAGTTATCATCATCATTAGATTCAGTTATTCAGTTTTGCAGTATTAGTAACCTTAATTGTCAAAAGTTCGAGTATTCAAAGGTTAGCATTCAGTGTTACTATGATTCCCATTATACTGTATGCATTCATGCACACATTTTCATTTAGCATACTCATATTATTTTAGTCGGTATTGATCATGCATAAGAACTTGCATTTAGCTTTACATCATATTTCATACTAGTACATTCAATCGTACTGACACATTTGTGCTATGGTATTTTACTTTACGCCATAGGTCCAGAAGACCAAGAGCCAAAGCACCCTTAGTAGACCGGATTCAATCAGCAGTAGTTAATAGCAGTGACTCCTCATCATTCGAGGATAACCTTTATTTTATCATTTCATAGATTCAGTATTTTAGTAGTGGAGTTAGTTGGGGCCATGTCCCATCAACTCCATATTCGAACAGATAGAGGCTTTTAGGATACAATGTTTTTAGACAGATGTATTAGTATTCAGTTTTCATCATTGTGTAGTTTTAGATGTTTTGAACCTTATGGAAAGTTTTCTACATTATTTTGTATTTTTATATAGTTATTGCAGTAGGTACAGATAATGGTTAGCTTGTGGTCCTTAGGGATCATGAGCACTGTGTGGCGTTCTGGTTACAGGAAATTAGGGCATTACAAATCTATAATAATATAGATAAATGCTAAAGCTTAACAAATACTAGTATTAACGAAAATTTCCATGAACAGAAAGCCAACAAACCAGAACTTAATCAAAACTCTATTACCATAAAAGACTAACAAAATTAAATAAAACATATTTGTTCAAATTAGTAAGGACAAAATCAAGACAAAGAGTGACATGACCCTAACCAAGTTCATGTCGTAATTGGCATCTCAAGTCCAATCAAGACCAGAGACCGCCCCTGATACCCAACCCAACCAACCTACGCATACCTTGAGTAGGCTGAATTATGAATATTTACCAAGATAGCATAACAGATCACATGAAGACTCTGGGATAAGATCACTACCATGACTAATCCGATTGAGTACAACCATACAAAACCAAACCAAAACCATAAATCCAACCATATCCAAATACATTTCATTGGTAGATAAGTAATTCTTAAATAAAACATGATAGAACAATGAGAAATTTTGTCCAATGATGTCAACCTTATTACAAATGCCAATACTAAGGCTGACCCTAATACCAATACCGCCCATGCCAACCCATAGTAATTTCACAAAATCCTCTAACCAAAAGAATACTAAAATCAGATTAGGACATGGCCCCAACTATAGCAAAAACCCATATCCATAGATAAACCAAAGTATAAGATAACATCCATGCAATGGAGCTTTTCAGAAAGATAGAAGCTCAGCACTTCAATCGAAATACTGACCCTGAATATACAAGTTCAAAGAAGGAGGAGTAAAATGGCTGGTTCCTATATTGTGTAGGGATATGCTGCCTGAAGAAAGGTTAGAGGGTGAACACTAGCATGAACTCAGGATAAGGATAAAATAATTCTATTTAATAAAACTAAGTAAACCAAGAGATACGCATACAATACCCCCTATATATATATATATATTGTAAGACCCCACAAAATTTTCCCGTCATCTAAGCCTTTGGAATATGTCAAGAGAAGTCTCATACTTAGAAATTTGGCAAGTGTTGGGACTTAGTAATTTCTTAAATCTTCGAACTTTGAGGAATTTATTTCTGACCTCTGTTTGCTATTTTTTTGTTGATTCATGATGGGACATTTCAAGGATACATCTCGGGTGAGTTTCAAAATTTTTAGACGAGCATAATGACGTGTTTGGTGTTGCAAAAATAGTAAGCCTCTGTGATTAGCCAACGTCACTTGAATATCCAGTAGCTGAGGGCACCGCGATTGGCAAGAAGGTGCCTTGCCTAGTTCGGTGGACTAGCCTTCGTGGTACCCTGGCTAGTCCGACTAGGGCAAATTATCATCTTCCCACTCTGATTCATTAAGGGAAAAAGGGGTATTTTCTACCCTTATTCATCGATAACACGGGATTTAACCCCCAAAGCACCAAAATATGGTCCTTTACTCTCAAATTCATCAAGAACAAAATCTAGGGTTACAACCTAACATTCAATAAAACTAAAGATTTCACCATCACTTTTTGAAATTTATTCAAGAATTGGAATCCCCAAACTTAGAGCATCAAGAATATCCGTTCAAAGAGTCCCAAAAGCAAGTGTTCATCCAAGTTCATAATATAAGGTACACAGGGTTTGAACAAAAATAATTCTTTCGTTCTTGTACCCAAAGATTTGATTTTTATTAAAGAATTTTATGTTTTGCAAGTGGGGTTTATGCCCGAATTACTTTATTTTGAGTTTATGAATCTATAAGTTGTTAAAGTCTTGAATTGCATGATATTTCACCTATTTTATTATTTGAGTTGAGACTTTTTTCCATGAATCGTACATGCTTATAATGATTTGACATTTTCAAGTATTTCCAAGATAGCTGTCACCAATTAAGCTTTATTATGAAATTTAGATCATTTGAGTATGTTTATATGCTTTGAGCCGAAGTATGAACTTTGATATTTCATAAATACTTTTTTATTAGCATGATTGATAAACAAGCATTCCTAATTTTTAGAAAGATTTCTATTTAGCCCAAGTTAAAATAGGAATCCGCATTATTTTGATTTAAAGAAAAGTGAAGCATTGTTCGCTTCCATTACACATTCTTGTATTATTTAAAGTGAATTTTTATAAAATTTCTCAGTCTAAGTATGGGATTATTATTTATAATTGAGTTGTTCTTGATTCCAAGGTCTCATGCCCCAGAACTATGAGCCACCATAGGATTATGATTTACCCTAAGTGGGTTCAGATAGTGATTACTAAAGTTGAGGTTCTATTCCAATGGCAAGGGTAGAACAACTCTCTCCAATGTGGGCAAGATTTTGGACTCCATGTCAGCTCACATTGTTTATATCGATTAGAAGAAACTCCTAAGTTAAATGTCCCCAAGTCCTTGAGTCCCAAAGATCTATAGTCCCTAAGTTTCAAAAGAAGTTCCCTATTCTCCTTAAGCTAAAAGTAGATGCTTTGAAAGTTATTGTTTTCAAGATTCCTTTTGCATACAAGCTTTGATAATAAGAGGAGAATATACATTTGAGAGCTAAGTATAATGACTAACGAGATTTATGCGTCATGTTTCATTATTCATGATTTATGAGATTTAGATTTTAGTTTTATTCAAGTAATGTGAGTCATCTATATCAGCATGCATGGTTTTACAAAGAGTGATGATATTGTTTACTAAATGCATACATCCCCTTATACTCAGTACATCCTTAATGTACTGATCCATATATCCGTCTGTGTGATACATTGTCTCATAATATAGGTTCAGGTTCTCAGTCTCAGCCATGACAATGACCTCCGAGTACCTCCATCTACACTTTTGCAGTTGGTGAATCCTCATGGTTCGAGGACCTATTTCCCTAATTTCAGTCTTCATCATAGTTAGTTTATTTCTCTTTAGTTCAGTTAGAGTCAGTTGGGGGTTTGTCCCAATGAATCTCTAGTTCCTTAGTATGTAGAGGCTTGTCGGATTATTAGATGAATTTTTTGGATTTTTAATATTTGACATTCAGATGATGTTTTAAGTTATTTTATCCCAAAATTGACATGATATGGTGTTGTTGATTAACTCATTTATCCTAAAGTAAGTGTTAGAAGTAGTATCAGTCTCAAAGGGTTAGCTTAGGTCTATTTGTAGCCTTAAGCACCGTATAATGTCTTGGGGTGAGATTTTGGGGCATTACAAACTTGGTATCATAGTCTAAGGTTTAAGGAGTCCTAGGGAGTCAAACAAGCCATGTTACATAAAGTCTTGATCATCGGTGTGAAGAGAACTATATCTATGAGCAAGAGGCTACGAGATATTTTAGGAAAAGTCATCTCTTTCTTTCAGAATTCATTGTGCTTATAGATATCTCTATCTACTATAATCTCGTGCTCTTTTATGATAGAAAATTCCTCCCTACAGAGATAATGCCCATAGAAATGACAATCAGCCACCTTAACCTGTCCATCCCCTGAATAAGAATGTGTCTCATACCAAATTTTGGGTTGCATTTTAGATATTAGCCCATGCTTCGACTGGTACTGTGTAAGCCAATAATTAGGCTGTTGTTCCACATCAGTAGGGGGTGATGCAGCTACAGCTAAACTTTGTGACTTTATAAGGATGAACCCACCCAAATTCTTTGGGTTAAAGGTAGGTGAGTACTCGCAGTTGTATCTTGATGAGGTAAGGAAGATCACCCAAGTTATAGAGGTTTCTGAGAAAGAGAGTATAGAATTGGCAACCTATAGGATGAAGGATGTTGCTTATGCTTGGGTTGTGATATGGAGGAAGAGTAGAGAGGAGAATGCAGCTCAGAATTGGCAGGTATTTTAGGATGCATTCTTGGATAAGTTCTTCCTACTTGAGATAAGGAAAGTAGAGATAGAGGATATTATGAGCCTGAGTCACAGCTCTATGATAGTAATAGAGTATTGCCTCAAGTTCAACTAGTTATCTAAGTATGCCCCTAATTTGATAGCTGACCCCAGATCTAGTATGAGTAAATTCGTGATGGGTGTGTATGGATTGGTAGTTAACGAGTGAAGGACTGCTATACTAAATAGAGATATAGATCTTTCTAGACTACTGATACATTCTCAGTAGATTGAGGCAGAAAGAATAAAAGAGAGAGTTAGAGTAAGAGAAAATAAGAGGGCTAGATCAGAGTAGTTTGAGTATGGTAAGACTAGATCCCTTGGTGGGAACTGCCCACTATTTTAGAATCATTTTTCTATTCCAATGCCTTCATCAACAAGTGCTCCCATACCCAAAATAGGCAGGAGCAAGGGAATAAGTATTATATGTCCAAATCTCAGAACAGTGTGAGTAACAAGCCTAGTTATCCCGCACGTGCTAAGTATGGTAGGACCTAGCCCGACGAGTGCTTGTCTAATTACAAGGGTTGTTTTGGTTGTGGAAATTTGGAACATAGACTTTGAGAGTGTCTATATGCTAAGAAGGGGAACAAAGATGTTCGTCCCCAGACACAGGCTACTAGTGCACCAGCTCCTTTATCTCGTACAGCCCCTCCTCAGGGTGCTTCATCTAGTACTACTGGCGGTCGGTGCTAGAATTGATTATATGTTTTTCCATCCCACCAGGAGTATGAGAATTCACTAGATGTTGTTAGTGGTATGCTTCGTTTTTTTCACTTTTATGTGTATGCATTGTTGGACCCTGGGTCAAGTTTCTCTTATGTTACTTCGTTAGTTACTGTGCATTTTGAGATAAGCTTTAAAAAGATCCCTAAGCCTATTCTAGTTTCTACCCCAGTAGGTGAGTTAGTTGTTGATAAGCAAGTCTAATAAAAGTGTCCTATCACTATTCTTCATAAGGTCGTATTTGCAGATTGATAGAGTTAGATATGGTTTATTTTGACCTTATTCTGGGTATTGATTGGATTCATTCCTGTTATGCATCTATATTCTATTGTACCCATGTGGTTAAGTTTTAATTTAAAGATAAGCCAGTTTTTGAGTAGTTTGAGAGTTCTGTATCTCCCAAGAGTCATTTCATATCTTACCTTAAAGCTAGAAAGTTGATCTCTAAAGGTTTCATCTATCATCTAGTTTAAGTTAAAGACACTAAGTCCAAGACTCCAACTATTCAGTCAGTCAATATAGTTAATGAGTTTCCTGATGTTTTTCTAGAAGATCTCCCAAGGGTACCTCCTGATAGAGAGATAGAGTTCGGTATTGACCTTCTTCCTGATACACAACCTATTTCTATCCCTCCATACCATATGGCACCTGTAGAGCTTAAGGAGTTGAAAGAGCAACTCAAAGATCTTTTAGATAAAGGTTTCATAAGGCCTAATGTTTCTCCATGGGGTGCACCCATCCTATTCATGCAAAAGAAAAATGGTTCTTTATGTATGTGCATTAACTATCATCAGATTAATATGGTCACAATCAAGAAAAAGTACCTTCTTGCTAGAATTGATAACCTATTTGATCAACTTGAAGGTGTAAGTTATTTCTCAAAGATTGATCTTAGATTTAGCTATCATCAGCTTAATGTAAGGGAGTGTGATATTCCAAAAATAGACTCCAGAACCTGTTATGGTCATTTCGAGTTTCTAGTCATGTCTTTCAGGCCAATCAATGCTCCTACATCTTTCATGGACCTCATGAATTGAGTGTTCAAAGGGTATCTTGATATGTTTGTTATAGTGTTCGTAGATGATATCCTTGTTTACTCTCGTAGTGAGGATGACCATACAGATCATTTTAGAATTATTTTACAAACTCATAGAGATCATCAATTGTTCACCAAATTCATCAAGTATGAGTTTTGGCTAAGGTTAGTAGCCTTTCTCAGTCATATTATTTCAGCCGAAGGCATTAGAGTCGATCCCCAAAAGATAGATGCCATAAGAAATTATCCTAGACCCATCTCTCTATTAGACATTAGAAGTTTCTTGGATCTAGCTGGCTATTACCATCATTTTGTTAAAGGTTTCTCATCTATTACATCTCCCATGACTCGATTGACCTAAGAGAAAGTTAAATTCTTCTGGTCAGATTCTAGAGAGAAGAGTTTTTAGGAGTTGGTTTTAACATTGCCTGATGGTACAGATGATTTTATGGTGTATTATGATGTCTCTGAGTTAGTTTGTGTTGGGTTATGCGTTGATGCAGAGAGGTAAGGTTAGAGCCTATGTCTCTAGACAGTTGAAGCCCCATGAAAAAAATTACCCAACCCATGATCTTGAATTAGCTGCTGTGGTTTTTGTTTTGAAAATCTGGAGACACTATTTGTATGGTGTTCATGTTGATTTGTTTATGAACCACAAAAGCTTGCAGTATGTGTTTTCTCAAAAGAAGTTCAATCTTATACAAAAGAGATGGTTAGAGTTTCTAAAGGATTATGATATGAGTATGTTATATCATTCGGGCAAGGCTAATATAGTGGCAGATGCCCTAAGTAGGTTGTCTATGGGTAGTGTTGCTCATGTGGAGAAAGATAAGAAAGAATTAGCTTGTGAAGTACATCATTTGGCTAGATTGGATGTTAGGTTGCTTGATTCAGCTGAGGGGAATGTTTGGGTTTAGAGTAGTTTCGAATCTTCCCTAGTTTCAAAAATAAAGGAGAATCAAGATGTGGATTCTAGTTTGGTCAAACTGAAGGAGTCAGTTAAAGACCAAAAGGTGGAGGTTTTCTCCCAAGGGAGAGATAGTGTGTTGAGGTTTCAGGATAGATTGTGTTCCTTGTGTTGATGATTTGAGGTAGAGAATTATGGCTAAAACGTATGGCGTGCAATATTCTATTCATCCCAGTACTACCAAGATGTACCGCAACTTGTGGGAAATATATTGGTAGAGTGGTCTAAAGAAGGATATAGAAGAGTTTGTAGCAAAGTGTAAAACTTGCCAACAGGTTAAGGTAGAGCACCAAAGGCCTGGTGGAAAGTTGAAAGGGTTTGGTATTCCCACTTGGAAGTGGGAAGAGGTGAATATGGATTTTGTGACTGGTTTACCCCTTTTACGTCGTCATCATGATTCTATTTGGGTTGTTGTAGATAGGTTAACTAAGTCAGCGCATTTCTTGCAAGTGCATACATCTTGTACAACTACGATTATGCTAAATTGTATATCTGGGAGTTAGTCAGATTGCATGGAGTTCCCTTGTCTATTATCTGAGATAGGGGTACTCAGTTTATTTCCTAATTTTGGAGAGATTTTTAGAAGGGTCTTGGTACCCAAGTTCACCTTAGTTCCGTTTTTCATCCACAGGCAGATGATCAGGCTGAGAGGACCATCCAGACTCTGAAAGATATATTGAGGGCATGTGCTCTTGATTTCAAAGGTAGTTAGGATGATTATTTGCCAATGATTGAATTTGTGTATAACAATAGTTATCATTCTAGCATTCAGATGACCCCGTTTGAGTCTTTTTATGGGAGGAGATATAGATCACCCAAAGGTTGGTTTGAAGTAGGGGAAGCTACTTTGCTTGGGCCTGATGCAGTTTTTGAGGCTATAGAGAAGGTTAAGTTTATTAGAGATAAGTTGAAGACAACTAAGAGTCTTCAAAAATCATATGCAGATGTGAGGAGAAGACACCTTGAGTTTGAAGTTGGCAATTTAGTGTACCTGAAGATTTCACCCATGAAATGGGTGAAGAGGTTTGGTAAAAAGGGGAAGCTTAGTCCCCATTATGTTGGCCCTTATAAAATCCTGAGACGTGTTGGAAAAGTAGCTTACGAGGTGGATTTGCCGGTAAACTTGTCAGCTGTTCTTCCTGTCTTTCATATGTCTATGCTTAAGAAATGTATCGGTGACACCGCTGTAGTAGTTCCCTTAGAGAGCTCAGATGTTCAGACTAGTCTTTCATATGAAGAGATTCTAGTTGAGATTCTAGACCATCAGACCTGCAGACTAAGGAACAAAGAAGTTCCCTTGGTCAAAGTTCTTTGGCAGAACCAGTAAGTTGAGGGCGCTACTTGGGAGGCAAAAGCAGATATGCAATCCAAGTACCCCCATCTCTTCTTCGCAAATTTAGATCTAGCCAAAGGTACTACTTTTTCTTAATTCCGCTCCTTTTTAATCATAGATTCTTCTATATAGTTGTTCTTATTGAATGTTTATGCACTCTCAGAAGCACTCAAGAGTTTTAAATGATGTTGAGTTAGTTTAGCAATTTATTTTAGCTGTGCACCCTCAGTTTCCCTATATTCTTAGCCTAACTAGCGACATTCTAGGATGAATGTTTCCAAGGGGGAGATATTGTAAGACCATATATTTTCCCCATTGTCTAAGCCTTTGGAACATGTAAAGAGAAGTCTCATACTTAGAAATTTGGCTAAATGTTGGGACTTAGTCAGTTTTTAGACCATCAAAATTTGAGGAATTTATTTCCAACCTTCTCGATCTCCGTTTGGTGATTCTTTAGTTGATTCACGATGGGGAAAGTCAAGAGTACATTTTAGGGGAGTTTCGAAATATTTAGATGAGCATAAGGAGGTGTTTAGTGTTGAAAAATAGTAAGCCTTCGTGATTAGCCTGCGGTGCCTTGCTTATCTCGGTAGCTGGAGGGCACTGCGATTGGCAAGGCAGCGCCCTGCCTAGTCCGGCAAACTAGCCTCTGCGGCGCGCTGGCTAATCCGGATGGGTCAAATTTTCAGCTTCCCACTCCGAGTCATTAAGGGTGAAAGGGGTATTTTTTACTCCCTATTCATCCATAATACGGGATTTAACCCCCAAAGCACCAAAATATGGTCCTTTATTCTCAAATTCATCAAGAACAAAGTCTACTGTTAGTTAAGTGTTCACATTAATTAAGTTGAGTTGGACTATGATTCTACTAGTATTGAGCAGTTTTGTACTGATACTACCTCATGCTTTTATTTTCATTGAGTGTAGAGCGTATTCCAGCGGCTTCTATGAGACTACTCTTGTAGACCATACTACAGATTCAAATCCAATGATAAGCATTCAAATTTTGGACAACCATGGATATCTCTATAACACCCCAGGTTTTGACCCTTACAAATTTTCCTAGATTTCTAGTCTCTGGACTGGGTACGAATAGGGGAAATAACTCATACACTGGGATACGAGTGGTATAGGTTAGTAGTACACTGACTAGTGTTGGTTGGTAGGGTGGATTTGGTTTTTGGAATGGATACGACTTGGGTGGTACAAGTCATATGGATTGATAAGGATTATTTGGTTTCTTTACTTGACATTAGACTTAGTTACTTAGGTTAGATGTGAGTACAACTGGCCCATCTTAAGCCGTAAGCTATGGTACGAGTCGTACCATGGACTCGTATGGTGGTCAGTGTTCAATCCCTTTGGGATTCTATTCTTTCAGGGTTACGAATCATGGGTACTAGTCGTACACTTGGATACGACATGGTTAGGGGATGAGTCATACCGTGGACAGTGTTGGGTCCAAGGAAGGTGGCCTTAGGTACAAGTGGTGGATACCATTCGTATTGGAAGGTATAACTGGTATGGATAGTTGTACCCACCTAGCAGGATTTTTAGGAGTTTTAGGCAATCTGGACATTTCCGCACTTATCATAATAAGGCCCTATGACTTTTAAATCCCTTAAAGGGTTATTTTCCCTATTATTCTATCTATTAACACATAGAAAATACTTTTAAATCCTCTCTAAAGTTCATGGGAAAATGAGGCTAGGGTTTCATATTAAGGCTTAATTTGGGGCTTATGTTGGTGGTTTCTCTCCATTAACTTCTCAATTTAACTTCTCAATTAAGGCATGTTCTCTTGCTTCATTATTATTTCCAACTAAAGGCATGGTTTTATTCAATGTTTTAGTGGTTTCATTACTTTATGGTCTTGGTTTTAAAATATGATTTGGGGATTTTGATTTTAAATGCTTAGTTATGGTTTTCCCATGCTTTAGTTATGTTTTATTTTGCTTTAATAGTGATCTTTGATACTTGGTTACATGGTAATGCTTTAATGGTAATTTGGAATTGGTTTTGGTAATTCTTTACCCCTAATGTGTTTGACAAAATGCCTATGAGAATGTTTTCATTGTATTAGTGTATTTTTAAATGAAACTCATGCATGCTTTAACTTGGTAAAGGAATCCTAAATAGTTTAAATGGTTTTTGAAAGGTTAAAGACTAGATGATTTAACTTGCAGGGTACATGGGAATCCCTAAGTAACTTAATATGGTAAATGGAAGGGTACATGGGAATCACTTAATCTATAAATGGATGGATATGGATACTCTTTGCAAGTTATAGTTGGTATGAAGATACCATTACGAATGGCCTTAGCTATTACTAAATAGAATAAATGGTTTGGTTGGTTGCTTGGTTATGGTTTTAATTGGGCTTAAAGGAGAGATATGTAGCAAAGTCATCGAAGGTAGAGGTCTCGAGTGGACCAAAACTTGAAACTCATATTGGCCGATGTGAGGTTTGATCCTAGTGACCATGTGTATATTGTCACACTTGATATATTGGAGATGTACTAGCCATCCCAGGTTTTTTTCTTTAGTTATGCAGCTTCATGCACTGGGGCTCTTTCAGTAGGAAGAGCTAAACCCATATAGCCCAAGATGGTTTGGTTTAGGATGGTAAAGCTACATTTCCTAGGTAAAGGTTTTAAAGTGCATGCTAAACCTTGTTTCCTTTCCCAAGAGGTTTTATATATATATATATATATATATGAGTGTGTGTCTGTATGTGGTTGTATGCATATTGTTTGGTATACTTAGGTTTATTAAATATCATTATTTTATTGTTATCCTGAGTTTGTGCTAGCATTCACCCGCTAATCCATCTTCAGGCACTGTATTATCACGCCATGCAGGAATCGACCGTTGTACTTCTCCTGCTTAACACTCAGATATTTGGAGTCAGCATTTGGATTGATGTGGTGATCTTTTAGCTTTCCAATAGTCTCTATTTCATGGATGTTATCTTATACTTTAGTTTATTTATGGATATGGGTTTTGCCTATAGTTGGGGGCATGTCCCACCAAAATTTTGATATTCTTTTGGTTAGAGGCTTTTTTAGAACTACTATAGGTTGGTATAGGCGGGATCAGTATTTGGGTGAGCTTTAGTATTAACATTGGTATTAGGGTTGACATCATTGGACAAAATTTCTCTCTATTCCATCATATTTTATTTTGGAATTATTTATCTACCAATGGAACTTATTTGGATATGATTGGATTTATGGTTTTGGTTTGGTTTGGTTTGGTATGATTGGACTCGGTCGGTCGGTCATGGTCGTGATCCTTCCTAGAGTCTTTATTTGATCTGTTATGCTATCTTGTTAAATATTTTGAATTCAGCCAACTCAAGGTACACATAGGTTAGATATCGGGGTGGTCTTTGGTTCTGGTTGGACCTGGGATGCCCTTTATAACAAGGCCCTGGTTTGAGTCGTGTCAAGTTGGTATCAGAGCCTTAGGTTTATGGTCAATTGGGAGTATCCAAACCCATGTCTAGAAGAGTTTTTTTATGGGTGTATAGCGCGCCACACTCATAAGGGAGAGACCAAAAGGCATTTAGGAATATTCTCTAATCCTTGTTTATTTATCTTTTAGATTATCCCTCGTAGATCTGGATCATAAGAAAATCCTTTTGTCCTATCTGAGGATGATGTTGATTGGGTATTCCCTACGTCTTGAGTTCATCTTTGATCACACGGTCTTATCCCTATGTTTTTGGAGTTTCCCCAATTGCTACTAGTCTTCCTCAGGGTGAGGTGACTAATATGGAATTTCATAATTCCATCCACGCTATTGCGCAATTGGTTGCTATTTAGGCTGAGCAGGATGTACCTGTTAGGTTTTCTGCTGAGGCCACAAGGGTTGGCATGTTCATGAAGATGAGTCCTCCTACTTTTCAGGTGTGAGGGTGAAGGAGGATCCTCAGGGCTTCTTCAAAAAAATGGGAAAAATATTTTGGGTGATGCAGGCTACCAATGTAGAAGGTGTGAACTTTACACCTTCTCAGCTCAGAGATATTATATATCAGTGGTATGAGGAGTGGGATAGGGATAGAGGTGATATGGATAAGTTAGTTTTATAGGAGGCTTTTTTTAATTCTTTATTGGATCATTTATTTCCCCAAGAGCCGAGGGAAACAAAGATGGAGAAGTTTATTAACCTCAAGCAGGGGAGGATGACTATCAAGGAATATGCCATGAAATTTCATTAGTTGTAAAGGTATGCTCCTGATTTGGTAGCTGGCATGAAGGCGAGAATAAGAAAGTTCGCTTCTGGGCTAAATCAAGATTTAATCTTGAAAATAAAGTCTGCCTTGCTAATTATGGATATGGACATTTCTAGGTTAACTGTTCATACGCAACAAGTAGAGAAAAAAAGAGAGGAAAAAAGGCTGAATTCTATGATATGTAGGATAAGAGGAGCAGGTTTTTAGATCATGGAGGTGCTCAATAGTAGGGTGGTTAGGATGGTGACAAATTGTAGAAGAAGAAGTGGGGGAGTTTTAGTTCCTTATCTATTGCAAGTTCTTCTTACCTAAAGCTATTGGGTGACCAACTTAGATTGGGTGGTGATAATTTTTTAGCACAGGGTGACCAAATCTAGGAAAGCGGGGGCCAGTTGATTTCTTCATGCCCTCCTTCTCGGTCCTATAGTCATCCTTATCAAGCTTATTATGATAAAGGGAGGGACATATATTTTAAATGTGGCTAGCCAGGCCATCTGCTTAGGAATTGCCCATTTAATAAGGTGGCTACAAAAGCAAACAAGGTTCCTATGGTTTCATCTTCTTCTCTTGCACCTGATGGTAATTCACCTGCGTCTGTTACTTCTCTTGGTTCTAGTGTTGGCCGAAATAGATTATATGCTCTTTCATCTTGATAGGAATCTGAGGCATCACTATAATGTCATCACTTGTACATTAGAACTCTTTACTCGTGATGCGTATTGTCTCCTTGATTCGAGGTATACACTCTCTTATGTGACCCTATTTATGTCTGTGTGTATTGATTTTTATCCTAGGATATTTCAAATCCTTTTTTCTATTTCTACCCCTATAGGTGACTTGGTTTTTGGTAAAAGAGTCTATATAGGGTGTGTGTTAGTAGCAAGCAGACCCTAGTGGAACTATTTGAACTAGATATGGTGGATTTTGGTGTTATTCTGCGAATGTATTTGTTACATTTTTATTACATGTCCTTAGATTGTTGGACCCATAAAGTAATCATTAAGTTTATTGGTGAATCAGCTATAGTATGGGAGGGTGGTTCTCTAGATCCTAGGACGGTTTATTTCTTACCTTAGAGCTCGAAGATTGATTTCTAATGGTTATCTCTATCACTTGGTATGGGTTAAAGATTATAACTTGGATGGTCCCTCATTGTAGTTAGCTCTGGTGGTTAATGAATTTCCTGAGGTCTTTCCAGATGATCTTTCTGGTGTTTCTCCGGATAGGGAAATTGATTTTGGTATTGATTTTTTTTTGAAACTCATCCAATATCTATTCCTCTTTTTAGAATGGCTATGGAAGAGTTGAGGAGACTTAAGAAGTAACTTAAAGATCTTCTAGATAAGCGGTTTATTTATCTTAGTGTATCTCCATGGGGTACACCGGTGTTGTTTATGCGTAAGAAGGATAGTTCCCGTTGGATGTACATCGACTACGGGCAGTTGAACAAAGTATCGATCAAGAACAAGTATCCACTCCCATGGATAAATGATTTGTTTGACCAGTTGCAAGATTCCAAGTTCTTTTCTAAGACAGATCTTCGGTATGAGTATCAATGGATAAAAATTAAGGAGGAAAATATCCCTACGACGACTTTTCGTACTTGGTATTGGAATTTTGAATTTCTAGAGATATGATTCGAATTGACTAATGCCCCTACGGCATTTAAGGATCTGATGAACAGGGTTTTCAGGCAGTTCTTGGATCTCTATGTCATGTTTATTGGTGAAATCCTGGTTTATTCTAAGAGTGAGGTGGTTCATTCTAATCACCTTCGTATGGTGTTACAGACCTTAAAGGAACAACAGTTATATGCCAAGTTCTCTAAATGTGAATTTTTATTGAACGTTGTGACTTTTCTTGGTCATATTATATCTATTGAGTGGATCATGGTAGATCTGCAAAAGGTGGCTATGGTTAAAAGGTGGCCTAGACCTACGACTCCATCCGACATTCAAATCTTCTTAGATTTGGTTAGGTATTATCTGTGGTTTGTGGAAAATTTCTCGCCTATATTTGCTCCTTTGACTAAGTTGACTTAGAAAAAGTTGAAGTTTTCTTGGTCAGATGCTTTTGAAGGGAGATTCGAGAAGTTGAAGGATAACCTAACTTTGGCAACAATTTTTACATTACCTGATGGTAATGATGGGTTTTTGGTTTATTGTGATGCAACTCGGGTAAGGCTTGGTTGTGTGTTAATGCAGCATGGGTAGATAATTGCCTATGCTTCTAGATAGTTGAAGGTGCATGAGAGGAATTATCCTACTCATGATTCGGAGCTATTGGTAGTGGTCCTTGGTTTGAAAATATGGCAACATTATTTATATGGAGTGCACGTGGAGACCTTTATTGATCATAAAAGTCTATAGTATGTGTTCACTCAGAAAAAGCTAAAATCTTAGGCAAAAGAGATGGTTGGGGCTTCTCAAGGACTATGACATGAGTCTTCACGATCACCCATGTAACGTCCCAATTTTCTATAACCAGAATGCCACACGGTGCTCATGATCCTAAAAGACCACAAGCTAACCCACTTCTGGTACCTTTAACTGAGCACTGAATAATATATTGAAATACATGCGGAAAAATGGCAGAAACTTTCCATAAGACTCAAAAACATAAAATACAACTGAGTAAAGTCTATCAATATCGAAACTGAAACAACTGTCTGACTAACTTAGTCATAAAAACTCTGTAGTCTGAAAGCCTCTAAACTATCCAAATAAGGAGTTGAAGGGACAGGTCCCTAACTAACTTCGTCTACTAGAATAAACTGAGTCTAATGTAATATTGAAATAAGAAGCATCCTCAAATGATAAGGACTCACTGCTAGGTCTACTGCTGCTGACTGAGTCTAAACTGCTATGGGTCCTCCGAAGCTCGCGCCTCAGAACCTTTGGCATAAAGTAAAACACCATAGCGCAAATGCGTCAGTACGATTGAATCTACTGGTATGCAAGATGAGTTAAGGCTAAATGCAAAGTCTTATGCATAATCAATGCTAACTAAATAATCTGAGTATGCTGAATAAGGATGCCTGCATGAATGCATAAACTATAGTTAAAATCATAGTAAAACTAAATACTAACTTCTAAATAATCGTACTTCTGACAACTGAGTTTACTAATACTGTAAAACTGAATAACTGAGACTACTAATATTGCTAACTGAGTATTGGGGTTAAGATCAGTCCTATCTAGCGGGTTATCTTTGAACTTAATGATAATGAGTAACTAAATCTGAGATCAGTCCTATCTGCAAGGTGATCTCTAAATATCCTGCTAGTGAAGATGATCTGACTAAATCTGAGATCAATCCTATCTAGAGGGTAATCTCTGAATATACTGATACTGATACTTTTTGGGTAATTATGAGATCAGTCCTCTCTAGTAGGTGATCTCTAATGCCATTAATAATGCTAATAGTGACTGTATCTAATAGTCCTGAATCTGCACTATTGATCTGAGCTCTTTTATTGAGAATGATTCTGAAACTGAGACGGCAGAAAGTAGTCATCTAACCGATGTGCCCCTTCTAGCTAAGTTAGGGTCCAACCTGTGACCCTATTATGAAGGGTGTGAGTACCGTTCCTTGGGTAAAGATAACTTCTGCTATGGAGTCAGTCCTGTCTAACGGGTGACCCCTGGGATCAGTCCTATACAGAAAATGTCGTAACGGGTGATCCCTGAGTATGTCAGTCCTATCTAGTGGGTGACATCATGTACCTACGCTGGCTATATAATTTTGGAACTTAAGGATTGCTCCTAGGGATCTCAGTCCTCTCTAACGGGTGAATCCCCATCCCTAGGTTCGCTCGGTGCTAAATCCTACTCCCAATTAAAAGACTCTGAACAGTTTCTTCTTTTTTAAACTGTACTAAACTGAGCTGGATCTGTTACTGATCTCACTGATTAGCAGAGCAAAGCTTAGTTCACTTGATTTTGAGGACTGACGGAATATTATTGGTGTTCTGTATCGGACTGAATGCTACTAATTTCTGAATTGAATACATGATTTCTACAGAGGTCTGAACTGAATACTTGAATACTACTGAGATTTGAGATGAGTACTAAACTGAGGTTGGAATGCTAATGATATTGAGATTACTGAGATTTCCCAAGTCCTGTAATTTACTGAGTTCTACTGATCATAGCTCGACTGAGATAATCTTAAGACTGACTCGGCTCTAGACAAGCAGCTAAATTTCAAGTATAAATACCCCAGGACTCGATAACTTAAAACTAAACCATAACCATACTTGGATAATCCTGACCATGGAGTTTTATTCACCATTACAATCATTAAAGCATCTCTTCAACCACTTGGAAATCACAACCGTTCCATAGTATAGGGAAACATGTTGTTGGCTCATACTCCATTCAACAAGGGCTTGCATCAAACACTTAACATGCATTAAAGAGCACATAATTGGGGAATTTTATGCTAACACTTCACAATTCATTCACTAAGGCTTTTTAACAAACACAACATACACGAATTATATGAAATTGGGGGTTTATAGTCATCCTACTTAATGGCCCAATTTCCTTAACACAAGCATTTTATCAAACATATGGGGAGCATGCTTTGGTTATATCACAATTTCTACACCTAAGTATCATAAACAATCAACATGAAACTTGAAGGGGCTTTATCATCAACATCACATAATCATTACATAATAGGATCAAAACTTGTAACTTTATAATCAAAATATGAATTAAAACTCAACAACAACATGAACTTCAATCTCAATTCACATAAACCAGGAAAAACTCATAAATCTATAATATTGAATTAAGAAAATAGATTCTTGAACTTCTTCGGTGAAAGGAACCCAAGAATCAACATCCATATACATACCTTGTTATATTATTCTTGAAAGATTTACGGAGGAACCTTGATGTTTTGGGTATTGAACTAAGAACCCTAATAGTTGTTCTTGAAGAAAATTGAGAGAAGACAAGTATATTTGGGTGAAATAATGAGAAATTTGTGTTAAAGAGTATATAAAGAGGTTGGAAAATTACTACTTTGCCCTTTGTAAAAACCGACTGAATGCTGAAATTTGGACCAAGACGTTTGCCAGGGCGGCACCTTGCCTATCCCGGGGGAGAGACCTGGGCATCACCTTGCTATAGCGGTGGTGAAGCCAGGGTAACGCCTTGGCTATAGCGGTGCTGAAAGCTGGGCAGCACCCTATAATCGCCCTGAGCTACTATTTCTGAAATCCAATGTAACACCTCCATTCTGGTAACCGGAATGCTACACGATGCTAAAAGTACCGAAGGACCACTAGCTAACCCATAATTGATATCTGTACCTGAACACTGCATAATATAACATAATAATGTGGAATAAGGGCTATAAGGCCATAAGGTTCACACTGAATCATAAATGAAATAATAATGTCTGAATAATGTGGTATGTTAATACCAAAACAAAACTGAAAACAATAGAAGTCTAAATCAAATGTGAAAGCCTCTAAGTACTGTCTGAATAAGGAGTTGAAAGAACATGTCTCCAACTAACTCCATCTATCAAAGATGAACTGAAATAACCAATAACATGAAGTAATGATCATGTGCTCGAAGGATGAGGAGTCACTTCTAACTCTAACTGTGGAAACTGGAAAGCTACTGATGCTCTGGAGCTCGTGCATCTGAACCTATGGTATATAATAAAACACTATAGAGAAAATGTGTCAGTAAGATTGAATGTACTGGTTGCATGTGAGGTAGGATGAATGTATGGAGTTTATATGCATGAATAATACTAACTAACTGACTAACATGAATATAAGAGTGCATGCATGAATACATAAAAACTGAGTTCGTGATAATATGATAACTGAATCTGAATATTGATATAACTGATATAACTGATAACATGTGTGACTGTATCTGATAGTGCTAAATCTGATGGAACTATCTAAGTCCCATAATGTATCTGGTTTGACTATATCTGATAGTCCTGATATTCGGAAGAACTATCTGAGTTCTTTTAGTGAGACTGAGACTGAGACTATGGGAAGTAGTCATCTAACCAACATGCCCCAAAATGTGCTATAATAGCTGAGTTGGGGTCCAATTTGTACCGTGATTGGAAGGGTGTCAATACCACAATACTAGTAAGGACAAATTGTGAGTGACCCTCGACCGGTAGGTACTCAAATGAGAATGGTGGGAACCCTCAACTAGCAAGTTAAGCCACCTCATCTACCCTCAACTAGAAGGTTTTGATGTCTTAACCTACGCTGGCTACGTAGTTTTGGAACACAAGGATTGCTTCTAAGAATCACACTCTCTACTGGCATGTGAGTTCTCATCCTTGGGTTCACTGGTGCTAATTTCTACTCCCATCTGAATAGACATGAACATGATGAACTGAACTGAGATTTCTGATATCTGATAGCTGACCGAGTTCATGAGATGAATAAGATTACTGAATTACTGAGCTTTCCAGAGTCACTTGACTGACTGAGTTCTATGGATCATAGTTTGACTGCGGATATCGTGAAAACATGACACTGGCTCTAGGCACACAACTATATTTTTTGGGTACCAGTACCTCAAGGACTCGATAGAAGGAAACTAACAAGGCATGACATTATTGATCATAGGATTAAAGTCCACAATTCATAATAACATAAGTTGGGAAATTCGTGAGGCACATGATTATCACAATATCTAACATGGATGGGAATGCTTCTAATCATATCCACCAAGCAAGCATAATGCATAATCAATTATATGGGAGCCATGTTGAACATGAGTAAATGACATACATTTATCATTCAAACCAAATTGGGTCATTATACATGCTTCCTACTATACTAGGCATTTTATCAATCACCTTGCATGCACAATTCAGGGCATCGGTGTAATCATCAATTAAATACAATATGATTCCACAATTTAACTCCATTGCATGGATTTCAACCCTATACTAACATGATTTCTTGAAAACATGGTAAAGATTCACTCTTGAAAGTCATACAACCATAAAAACATGAGCATAATCAATTCATAAACATAAATATCAAGATATATATTTTATAAGGATTCTTGGACTTCAGGGATGAAAGGGATCCATGAATCAACACAATGCGTACCTTAGTTTTTGAATCTACGAAGTTTGACAGAGAGAATTCTAGAAGTTGACCTTGGTTTCTTGAAATAGGGTTCTTTCCTTATTGAGAGAGAATGACTTATTTTTTGTGAGAAAATGGGGAAAATAATGGAACAATGGATTATGAGGGCAAAATTTCATGTTTGGAGCTGAATAGGGCGAAGGGAAATGTCTAAGATGCCCTTAGGATTTAAAATCCCGTAACTAGAACCCGGATAAAGGTCTCACCATGATGTGGTGGATATTACATATATATACTCACTGTGATGCGGCCTAATCGCGGTGAGCTACTGGTTGGTGACAATTGCTAATTTAAGACTCACCGCGACGTGGCCTAATCGCGGTGAGCTACTGGATTTGGATGATTGTCAAGTTTGCTTTTATCGCAACATGATGGGAGGACCATCTCTATACTCATCACAAAACAGTCTAATCTCGACGAGCCACTGGAACTTGAAAAATGTCAATTTGGCCTTCACCGTGACGCGATGGCCTATCCATTAGGAACACTGATACTAAGAACGCCCTATCTTCTTCACCGAGTGTCGGATTTGGGCGAATCTTATATCGATGGAAAGATTATTCAATTTTATACGTGATAAAAAGTAAAAATCTTAAAAATTACACATGAATAAAAGTGTATTCATCTTTAAAGAGATTCTTTGATATTTTTTAGATGAATTTAAGCCAAGTAATTGTGCGGGGTATTACAATATCTCCCCCTTAGGAATATTCTCCCTGAATAATTTTAATTGAGATGGGATAAATGATAAACTGAGGTATATGGTGGACATGCACAACTGAAACATGACTGACATGATTGATAAGCTAAATGTATATCATACTGAACATGCATATCTGATGCATGAGTAACTGATTCATGAATGCATGGCTGAGTGTTATGATGACTGAGTTTCTCACAATAAGAATGCATAGCCGATGCATGATTGTAAGACTGAACGTGTGCATGAATGCATGACTGTATATGCAATTGTAGTTAGTACCAACTGTAATACGAAATTCTGGGCATGTAGCTGGATACCAAGTTTGTAACTAAACTAATCATAAAAATGAACAAGCTTAAGAAAAACTGTTACCTTGAGCTAGATCTGTGTTAGCGTATAAGAAGTAAGGATACTGGGTTCGTATATCAGCTTCTACTTCCCAAGTAGCTCCCTCGATGGACTGATTTTGCCAAATGACTTTGACTAGAGGGACTTCGTTGTTCCCCAGTCTATGGGTCTGGTAGTCTAGGATTTCGATTGGAATCACTTCATAAGAGACACTGTTCTGAACATCTATGCCCTAAATAGGGACTACAACTGCTGGGTCACCTATGTACTTCTTGAACAAAGAGACATGGAAGACTTGATGAATTGAGGCTAGATCTGAAAGCAATTCGAGCTCATAAGCTACCTTGCCGAAGCGACTGAAAATCTTGACAGGACCGACATATCGAGGACTGAACTTTCCTTTCTTGCCTAATCTCTTCACTCTTTTCATGGGAGAGATATTTAGATAGACATAGTAACCAACCTCAAACTCAAGATCTTTTCTATGAACATCTGCATAAGACTTCTGTCGGCTCTGAGCAGCCCAGAGTCTTTCTCTGATTAATTGAACTTTCTCTAAAGCATCGAATAGTAAGTTAGGACCTATGACTCTAGCCTAACTAAATTTGAACCAACCTTTTGGAGATCTACATCTCCTACCATAGAGTTCTACGAAAGGAGCCATCTCAATACTAGAATGATAGCTATTGTTGTAAGAAAACTCAATCAAAGGCAATGGTCATCCCAACTTCCCTTGAAATCAATTGCACACGCCCTTAGCATATATTCCAAAATCTGAATGGTCCTTTTTTTCTTGACAATCTATCTGAGGATAAAAGGTTGTACTAAGATAAACTTGGGTACCAAGACCCTTTTGGAATGATTTCCAAAAGTGAGAGGTGAGTTGGGTAACTCTATCTGAGATAATAGCTAACGGAATACTGTGAAATCTGACCAACTCTTTGACATAGAGTATGACATAATCCTCGACTGAATAAGAGGTATGAACCAGATGAAAATGAGTTGATTTGGTGATCCTGTCTATGATGACCCAAACTGAATTATGCTAATGAAGAGTTTAAGGCAAACCTATCACAAAGTCCATGTTCTCTTTTTACCACTTCCAAGTAGGACTGGTGAACTCCTGCATGGAACCACTAGTCTTTTGAAGATCTATCTTAACCTACTGACTTGTAGAGAACTTAGCCACAAACTTTGCAACATCTCTCTTCATCCCACTCCACCAATAGATTTCTTACAAGTCGCGATACATCTTTGTGGCCCCTGGATGAATAGAGTAGTGCGCACCATGTGCTTCTGGAAGAATTCGCTGCCTTAATTCATCGACACCTGGAACACAGATATAACCCTGAAAATGCAAAACACCATCTCCCCCTTGGAAGAAAACCTCTACTTTCTGACTTTTGACTGACTCTTTTTACTTGGCAAAGCTGGGATCTCTGTCTTTTTTTTCTTTCAGCTTGGAAACTAGAGATGATTCTGAACTACTCTGAACCCATATATCATTCTCTTATCTATCGAATAAGTGAACACCTAGTCTGGCAAGCTGATGGAATTCCTATCTAACTTCTTCTAACTGTCCTCAACATGACCAACACTACCTATAGACAGCCTTCTGAGAGCGTCGGCCACTATATTGGCCTTTCCCGAATGATAAAGGACACTCATGTCATAATCCTTTAAGAGCTCTAACCACCTTCTTTGATAAAAATTGAGATCTCTCTGGGAAAGGCATACTGAAGGATCTTATGATCTATGAAGACATCTACATGAATGTCGTATAAATAATGCCTCTAAATCTTTAAGGAGAATACTCTAGCTGCTAACTCAGGATCATGATTAGAATAATTCTTCTCATGGGGCTTAAACTGTTTGGAGGCATAGGCTATGACCTTACCATGCTATATGAGGACACAACCTAAACACACTCTGGATGTATCACAATATACTAGAAACCCATCTAGACCATCTGGATGAGTCAAAACTGGAGCTGAGGTGAGTCTAGTCTTCAACTCTTGAAAACTCTTCTCGCAAGGATCTGACCACTGAAACTTGACTTTATTTTGAGTAAATCAGGACATAGGGGATGCAATAGAAGAAAATCCCTCAACAAACCATCTATAATAGCCAGAAAAACCCAAGAAACTCATGAGATCTGATGGAGAAATAGGTCTGGGCCAGTTTCTTACTGCTTCGGTCTTTTGAGGATCTACTCTAATGCCATCACCAGAAACAACATGACCAAGGAATGCTACTGACCTTATCCAAAATTTGCACATCTGAATTTGGCGAATAGCTTATGAACCCTGAGAGTCTGAAGTAATATTCTGAGAAGGTTTGCATGATCACGCTCAGTGCGGGAATAGACTAGAATATCATCTATGAAAACTATGACGAACATGTCCATGTACTTCTTGAACACACAATTTCTCAAGTCCATGAATACTGTAGGGGAATTAGTAAGACCAAAGGACACGACTAGGAATTCAAAGTGACCATACCGAGTACGAAAAGGTATCTTCAAAATGTCACAATCTCTGACTCTGAGCTGATAATTGTCAGATATGAGGTCTATCTTAGAGAACTAGCTGGCACCCTAAAGTTGGTCAAACAAGTCATTGATTCTGGGAAGAGGATATTTGTTCTTGACCATGACTTTATTGAGCTGACGGTAATTTATGCACATTCTGAGAGAACCATCTTTCTTGTGCATGAATAAGACTGGTGCGCCCCATGGGGAAACACTGGGCCTAATGAATCTCTTATCTAAAAGATCCATCAACTATTCTTTTAGTTCTTTGAGTTCTGCAGGTTCCATTCTGTAAGGTGAAATAGAAATAGGCAGAGTATCTGGAAGAAGATCAATGCCGAAGTTTATTTCCCTTTTGGGGGAATGGCAGGAAGATCTTCGGAAAAGACATCTGAATATTCATTCATTCCTGGGACTAATTCACAATTGGAAATTTTGAAACTAGAGTCGTTGACATGAACAAGATGATAGACACATCCCTTAGATATCATTTTCCATGCCCGAAGGCAGAAAATAAGCTAACCCCTGAAAGTGGATACACAACCCTTCCACTCAAGGACGGGTTTATTTGGATACTAAAAATAAACTATTCTATTTCTGTAGTCGACTGTGGCATTATAGGAATGAATCCAATCTATGTCGAGAATGACATCAAAATCAGTCATCTCTAATTCGACTAAGTCTACTGAAGTGACTCCATGAAATATCATGATCGGGTAGTTCCTGTATACCCTCTAAGCTATGATGGTTTTACCCACTGGGGTAGAGACTGAGAAGGGCTCTACTAGAATTTTAGAAGTGACTCAAAAATCTCCTGCTATAAAGAAAGTAACAAAAGTCTAAGAAGCGGATCTAGCAAAGCGTAAACATGCACATGAAAGATTTGTAACATACCAGTAACCATATCAGGAGAATTTTCTTGATCTTGTCAGGACTGGAGAGCATAAAGTCGATTTTTCTGTTGCCCACTAGTAGCACTGAAGGTGGCACCTTGCTGATTTAGGTGACTAAAATAAGCTATAGAATGGTTATGCTAGCCCAGATAACCCAACTGAGGACAATATCTGACTCTATGGCCTGACTTACCACAACCGAAACAAACATCACTACCCGATCTGCAAACACCCTTTTGGTTCTTTCCATAAGTCTGACAAATGGGATAAGTGCGGGTACTACTAACACTGCTCTGAGACTAAGAGCCTGGTGCTCTTTCTCTGAACTTAGGAGCTAGAGCACTAGCTGAAGGAGGAGCTGGAGAGGATGACTTAGGAAAAAACTATGAACAGTTTCCTCCTTCTGATTATGGCTGAGCAAAGTTGAAACTACCTGTCCTTGCTTTCTTATTTTGCTTCTCCCTCATCTTAATATTCTGCTGCTCTATCTATTGAGCATGATTCATAAATCTGGCTAAAGTCATATTACTATTTAGCATGGTGGTTCTGCACTCATTAACCACACTATCATTCACCCCTAAAATGAACTTACTCATCTTCGCCCTGCTGTCTGTAACCACATGAGGGGCATATCTAGCTAATTGAGTAAACTTAAGGAAATACTCTTTCACCGTCATTTTTCCCTGCTTAAGGTTGATGAATTCTAGCACCTTAGCTTCTCTAAGCTCTTGTGGAAAGAAATATTCTAAAAAGGTAGTGACAAACTCCTCCTACTCAACTGACCCTACATCATCTGACCTCTCTGCTAACCGCTGCTTGTACAAAGTATGAGACATATCCTGTAAATGATATATAGCTATCTCATCACTTTAAAAATAAGTGACCCCCATGTTATCTTTGACCTTTTGAACCTAGTCAAGGAATTCCTGAGGATCCTCATCTGACTTAGACCCAAAGAAAGATAGAGGATTTATTCAGGTGAAGTTTCGAATCCTAGCAGCAGATGAATTAGCTACTGGATTGGGGGAAACGATAGCTGGTCATTCATTTTGTGCAGCAACTGACTGACCAAGAGTGGTGAATGAAGCTCTAAACTCTGCATGAGAAAAATGATCACCCAAAGGATCTTCAAGCTGAGGGGCTAGCTGAGTTCTAGTTATCTTCTTGGGAGGCATGTTCTGTAAATGGAAGAGAAAAGGATTAGATCAAGAGATTCACTGTGAGATTATGGTCACTGGCACAACATGAATACTGAAAGAAGGGAAATTATTACTAAAACATCTTATAGCCACCTGCACATAAATGTGGTACGCAACACACCGATGTACAAGACTCTATTAGATGCGACTTCTAGACTTTCTAGGAATCTATTGAAACTTAGGCCCTGATACCAAGTTTGTAATGTCCCGATTCTGGTAGCCGAAATGCTATATGGTGCTAACAATCGTGAAGAACCACTAGCTAACCCATGACTGATATCTGTACCTGAATACTGCATAATATAACATAATAATGCAGAATAAAGGATGAAAGTCCATAAGGTTCACACTGAATCATAAATGAAATAATAATGTCTGAATAATGTGATATATCAATACCAAAACAAAACTGAAAACAATAGAAGTCTGAATCAAATCTGAAAGCCTCTAACTACTGTCTGAATAAGCAGTTAAAGAAACATGTCTCCAACTAACTCCGTCTAGTAAAGATCAACTAAAATAACCAATAACATGAAGTAATGATTATGTCCTCAAAGGATGAGGACTCACTGCTAACTCTGACTGTGGAATTTGGAAATCTACTGATGCTCTGGATCTCGCGCTTCTGAACCTATGGTATAGAATAAATCACCATAGTGCGAATGTGATAATACGATTGAATTGACTGGTATACATGTGAGGTAGACTGAATATATGGGGTTTATATACATGGATAATACTAACTAACTGGCTAACATTAATGTGAGAATGTGTGCATGAATACATAATAACTAAGTTCGTGATAACATGATAATTGAATCTGAATACTGATATAATTGATAACCTGAGTAACTGTATGTGACAGTCCTAAATCTGATGGAACTATCTAAGTCCCATAAAGTATCTGGTTTGATTGTATCTGACAGTCTTGATATTCTGAAGAACTATCTGAGTTCTTTTAGTGATACTGAGACTGAGACTGTGGGAAGTAGTCATCTAGCTGATATGCCCCAAAATACACTATAATAGCTGAGTTGGTTTCCAATCTGTGCCCTTATTAGAAGGGTGTCAATACCGCGCCACTGGTAAGGACCAACTGTGAGTGACCCTCAATTGGCAGGTACTCTAATGAAAATGGTGGGAACCCTCAACTAGCAGGTTAATCAACCTCATCTACCCTTGACTAGCAGGTTATGATGTCTCAAACCACGCTAGCTACATAGATCTGGAACACAAGGATTACTTCTAGGAATCACACCCTCTACTGGCATGTGAGTTCCCATCCTTCGGTTCATTCGGTGCTAATTTATACTCCCATCTAAATAGACATGAATATGATGAACTGAACTGAACATGGACTGGGATGACTAAGATTACTGAATTACTGAGCTTTCCTGAGTCACTTGACTGACTGAGTTTTATGGATCATAGTTTGACTATAGGTATAGTGAAAACATGACACTGACTCTAGGCACACAACTATATTTTTCAGGTATAAGTACCCCCAGGACTCGATAGAAGGAAACTGCAAAGGCATGACATTTTTTATCATAGGATTAAAGTCCATAATTCATAATCCCATAAGTTGAGGAAATTCGTGAGGAACATAATTATCACAATAGGTAACATAGATGGGGATGATTATAATCATATCATAATCTCATATTCTAATATTACAGGAATTCCATCAAGCAAGCATAATGCATAATCAATTATATGGAAATCATGTTGAACATGGGTAAATGACATACATTTATCATTCAAACCAAATTGGGTCATTATACATGCTTCCTACTATACTAGGTGTTTTATCAAACACCTTGCATTCACAATTCAGGGCATAGGTGTAATCATAAATTAAATGTAATATGATTCCACAATTTAACTCCATTGCATGTATTTCAACCCTATACTAACATTATTTCATGAAAACATGGTAAAGATTCAACCTTTAAAGTCTTACAACCATAACAACATGAGCACAATCAATTCATAAACACAAATATCATAATATATATTTTCAAAAAGATTCTTGGAGTTCAGGGATGAAAGGGATCCATGAATCAACACAACACATACCTTAGTTTTTGAATCTACGAAGTTTGACGGAGAGTATTCTTGAATTTGACCTTGGTTTCTTGAACTAGGGTTTTTGCCTCCTTGAGAGATAATGACTTTATTTCTGAGAGAAAATGGGGAAAATAGTGGAACAATGGATTATTATGGTAAAATTTCATGTTTGGACCTGAATAGGGCGAAGGGAAATAGCTAAGATGACCTTGGGATTTAAAATCCCAAAACTGGAACTTGGAGAAAGGCCTCACCACGATACGGTGTAGAGTCCATCACTATACTCACCGAGACGTGGCCTAATCACGGTGAGCTACTGGTCAGTGAAAATTTATGATTTAGAACTCACCGTGACATGGCCTAATCGCGATGAGATACTGGATTTGGACGATTTCCAGTTTGGCTTTCAACGCGATGCGATGGGAGGACCATCGCTATACTCATCATGATGCGGTCTCATCACAATGAGCCACTAAAACTTGACAAATATCGATTTCTCCTTCACCATGACAGGGTAGTCTGTCCATGGGAACACTAATACTAAGAATGCCCTATCTTCTTCACCGAGTGTCGGATTTGGGCGAATCTTATATCGACGAAAAACTTATTCAATTTAACATGTGATAATAAGTGAAAATCTTGAAAATTAAAAATGAATAAAAAAGTATTCATCTTTAAAGCTAGTCTTTGATATTTTTGAGATGAATTTATGTCAGGTAATTGTGCGGGGTATTGCATCCAAACACCCCCTTATGTTATCCAAAAAATTCCAAAACTCACCCGGAATGTACTATTGACTTTCCCCATTGCAACACAATATGAAAATCAAGAGTCGGAGGCTGGGAAGGTCACAAAATAATTCATCAAAGTTTTGACGTCTTATGGAATGGAAAAGTTTCAACACTTAGCCAAACTTTTAAGTGTTAAGCTTCTCTTGACAAGCTTAAAAGAGCTTTAACGACTAGGCAATTTTATAGGGTCTTACATTATCTCCCCTTTGGGGACATTCATCCTCGAATATGACTGACTAAGCTAAAATTTCTGATAGACTGAACTTACTTAGGGGATGAGAACATCTAAAACATATGTATACGACAGGATCTACTGATATTCTGAGTTCTTATATTGAACATGCATATCTGATGCATGGGATACACGACTGAGGCTACTAATAAGCTGGATTCTTATAATGGACATGCATATATGATGCATGAATAACTGGACTCATAATGCACGACTAAAACTATTGATAAGCTGAACTTCTTCTACTGAACATGCATGTATAATGTATGGATACTTGACCGAACTAACTTTTGAATGCTTGTCTGGTTATGCAATGATAATTAATGCAAAGCTTGTAATATAGATCTGAGCATTTAACTAAATAGGTTAAATACATGAAAGCATCGGGGAGTTATAGGGTATCACCCCATTGGGACACTATGTCTCTCTTAGAACACTAAATTTACTAATATACTGGGGCGATGCACAGTGCATCTATAAGCTGGATCATAACTAAACCTCGAGAGTCTAAAACTAAAGCATGATGCATGAACTATGTTATACTCGTAACTACAAGGAGATTCTACCTTGGAATAAGTGCATGTCTGAGATTTTTAATAGCATGATTAGATGAAAAGATGAGAAAGTAACTATACAAATATGACTTCTTGACTGTTAAAATGACTTGTTGGCTTCACTGACTAAATCATGCTGAAAAAATAAGCTCAAATGAGAGCAAGGGACCTAACAAGACATATCATGAATAAAAAGGACATAACGTACCCGAATCTATGTTAGGGAAACATTACGAATCGTGATGGGTCTGGAGTTCATAAAGTCTATTCTAAAGCTGACCACTATTGGTGCCGTATTGACATAAATATTTACCCCTCTGTGCTAGAACTCTACACTCTCACATCATGTGGCCTGGCTTACCAGAACCAAAGCACACATCACTACCGGCTCTACAAGCACCTAGGTAATTCTTGCCATACTCTTCACAAAGAGGATAGGTACACTCATTTCTCACACTACTCTAGGCTTTGGAGACTGGCACTCCATCATGGATGACATCCCTGAAGTTTGGTGTGGGTACACTAGCTGAGGATGGAGTTGGGAATGAAAATTCCTAACTATGATGAGAACAGTTACCACCCTGTGACCCTGGCTGAGAAAAGCTATAATTACCTGTTCTGGCTCTCTTATTTGTTATCTCTCTATCCTTCATCTTATTTGACTCAATCTGTTGGGCATGCATCATTAACATAGCAAGGTTCATGTCTCTATTGAGCATGGAAGTTCTAGACTTTTTTAACACTAACTCGGACACACCAGTCACAAACTTAGTTATAATCGCTCTATGGTTAGCTATTACATTAGAAACATACTTAGCTAACTGGTTGAACTTAAGGCAATACTCTTTTACAGTCATGGAGCCTTACCTTAGGTTTGTAAACTCCTCTACCTTTGCTTACTTCATCTCTAACGAAAACAACTTATCCAAGAATACATCCTGGAACAACTGCCAAGACATAGGAGCTGCATCCTCCCCTCTACTCTTCTTCCATGCTACAACCCAGTCATGAGGAATATCCTTCAACCTATAAGGTGCTAATTCCATACTCACTTCCTTAGTCATATGCATAATCTGGGTGATCTTCTTTACCTCCTCCTTTACCTAAGGCTGTGGGTCCTCACTTGATACTGACTGAAAGAATTTTGGTGGGTTAATATTCATGAAATCTCTAATTCTGGCTATGGCTGAACCCTTATCTTGCTGAGGTACGGCTGCAACCTGACGGTTTCCTTGAACAAAAGTTGTCACAACTTAGGCTAGTGCATAAAAATCTTCCCAAAACTTGACATTTAACACACTCTCATTCTCAGGATCTATAGGATAAGGGTCTGTTTGATTTCCAATTCTCATCTTGGGAGGCATATTCTGAAAATGGAATAGAAAAGGATTAGACTGAGAATTAAATTTGAGCCTATACTTAGTGGTATGACATTAATACTTAAAGAAGGGAAATTGTTCCTAAAACATCTTATATCCTTTCATACATAAATGTTGCACACAACACACGCATGCTTAACACTCTACTAGATGCGGCTTTTAGACTTCCTAGGACACTATTGAACCTTACACTCTGATACCAAGTTTGTAACACCCTAATTTTCTATAATAGGAATTCCATACAGTGCTCATGATCCCAAAGGACCACAAGTTATCCCTCTTCTGGTACCTGTAACTAAGCACTATATAATATAGCAAAATACATGCATAAAAGTGGGGGAAAATATCCATCAGGTTCAAAAACTTAAAATACAACTGAATAAAGTCTATCAATATCAAAACTAAAATAATTGTCTGAATAATATAGTCTGAAAAACTCTATAGTCTGAAAGCCTCTAAACTGTCTAAATAAGGAGTTGAAGGGACAGGTCCCCCTCTAACTCTATCTACTATAATAAACTGAGTCTAATGTAATACTGAAATAAGAAGCATCCTCGAATGATAAGGACTCACTGCTACGTCTACTGCTACTGACTGAGTTTAAACTACAAAGGGTGCTTTGGAGCTCGCGCCTTAGAACCTACGGTGTAAAGTAAAACACCATAGCACAAATGCTTTAGTATGATTGAATATACTGGTATGTAAGATTAGGTAAGGCTAAATTCAAGGGCTTATGCATAATCAATACTGACTAAATAATCTGAGTATGGTGAATAAGGATGCGTGCATGAATGCATAAACTATACCTTAAATCATGGTCACACTGAATACTAACTTCTGAATACTCGTACTTCTGGCAACTGAGTTTACTAATACTGTGAAACTGAATAACTGAGACTACTAATGCTGCTAACTGAGTTTTAGGGTTGAGATCAGTCCTAACTAGTGGGTGATCTTTGAACATAATAATAATGAGAATGAATAACTAAATCTGAGATCAGTCCTATCTAGCAGGTGATCTCTGAATATTCTGATAGTGAAGATGATCTGACTAAATCTGAGATTAGTCCTATCTAGGAGGTGATCTCTAAATATATTGATACTGATACTGTTCGTCTAATTTTAACATCATTCCTCTCTAGCAGGTGATCTGAATCTATTAAGACTGATTCTTAAACTGGGACTGTGGGAAGTAGTCATCTAACCTACATGCCCCTTCTAGCTGAGTTGGGGTCCAACTTATGACCCCAGTTGGAAGGGTGTCAGTACCATTCCACGGGTAAAGACAACTTCTGCTATAGAGTCAGTCCTGTCTAATAGGTGACCCCTGGGATCAGTACCACACATAAATGTGCAAACGGGTGATCCCTGAGTATGTCAATCCTATCTAGCAGGTGACATCTCGTACCTAGGCTGGCTACATAGTTCTGAAACTTAGGGATTTCTCCTAGGTATCTAGTCCTCTCTAATAGGTGAGCCCCCCATCCCTATGTTTGCTCAGTGCTAAACATTACTCTCAATTGAAAGACTCTAAACTGATTCTGTTTCTTAAACTATACTAGACTGAGCTAGATCATTTACTAATAGCACTGATTAGCTAAGCTAAGCTGAGTTCACTTAATTCCAAGGATTGATGGAATATTTCCAAAGTTTATTATCTGACTGAATGCTACTAATTTCTGAAATGAATACTTGATTTCTACTGAGGTCTGAACTGAATACTTGAATACTACTAAGATCTGGGATGAGTACTGAATTAAAGCTGGAATGCTAATGATATTAAGATTACCGAGATTTCCTAAGTCCTATAACTGACTGAGTTCTACTGATCATAGCACGACTGAGATAATCTTGAGACTGACTCGGCTCTAGACAAGCAGCTAAATTTAGGGTATAAATACCCCCAGGACTCGATAACATAAAAATAAAATATAACCATACTTGGATAATCCTAACCATGGACTTTCATTCACCATTACAATCATTAAAGCATCTCTTCAACCACTTGGAAATCACAACCATGTAATAGTTTAGGGAAACATGCTATTGGCTCATACTACATTTAATAAGGGCTTGCATCAAACACTTAACATACATTTAAGAACACATAATTGGGGAATTTCATGCTAACATGTCACAATTCATTCACTAAGGCTTTTCAACAAACACTTAGCATGCAAGAATTATACAAAATTGGGGGTTTCTAGTTATCATGCTATAATGGCCCAATTTCCTTAACACAAGAATTTTATCAAAAATATGGGGAGCATGCTTTGGTTATATCACACTTTCTACACCTAATTATCCTGAACAATCAATCAACATGCAACTTGAAGGGGCATTATCAAGAACATCACATAATAGGATCAAAGCTTGCAACTTCATAATCAAAATATGAATTAAAACTAAACAAATACATAAACTTCAATCTTAATTCACATAAACCATGAAAAACTCATAAATCTATAATCTTGAATTTTGAAAAGAGATTCTTGAAATTCTTGGGTGAAAAGAACCCAAGAATAAACATCCGCATACCTTGTTATATGATTCTCAAAAGATTAACGGAGGAACCTTGATGTTTTGGGTCTTGAAATAAGAACCCTAATAGTTGTTATTGAAGAAAATTCAGAGAAGACTAGTATATTTGGGTGAAATAATGAGAAGTCTCATGTTAAAGAGTATATAAAGAGATGGAAAATTACACCTTTGTCCTTTGAAAAAACGGACTGAAAGCTGAAATTTGGCCCAAGGTGTTTGCCAGGGAGGCGCCTTGCCTATCCTGGGGGAGAACCCTGGGCGGCACCTTGCTATAGCAATGGTAAAGCCAGGGCAGTGCCTTAGCCACATCGGTGCTGAATGCTGGGCGACACCCTACAATTTCCTTGAACTACTATTTTTGAAATCCAAACACCCCCTTATGCTATCCGAGAAATTCTGAAACTCACCTGGGATGTACTCTTGACTTGATCCATCGCAACGAAATAAGTAAATCAATAATAGGAGGTTGGAACGGTCATAAAATAATTTGTCAAAGTTTTGAAGGCATATGGAATGGAAAAGTTTCAACACTTAGCCAAAATTTTAAGTGTTAAGCTTCTCTTGACAAGCTTAAAAGAGCTTTAACGATTGGGAAATTTTACGGGATCTTACAACCCAGGTAAAGCTAAAACGATTGTTAATGCTCTTAGTAGGTTATCCAAGGGGAATTTGCCTCATGTAGAGGAAGGAAAGTGGGATTTGGTGAAAGATATTAACTGGTTAGCTAATCCTGGAGTACGTCTCCTAGACTTCGAGGATGGTGATGTGATCATATAGGAAATGGTTCGGTCGTCCTTTGGCGCATAGATTAAGAAAAAGCAGTGCTAGATCCTTTATTGAAGAAAATAAAGAGTGATGTTGGTGGGAAAAATGTGAAGGTTTTTGATATCAGTGGTGATGGTACTTTACGGTACCAAGGGAGGCTGTGTGTTCCTAACGCCGATGGGTTGCGGCATGATTTTGGTGAAGGCACATGAATTGCGCTATGGTATACATTCCAGCTCGACAAAAATATATCATGATCTTAAGGAGATGTATAGGTGGAATGGTATGAAGATGGATGTGGTAGATTTCATGGCCAAATGCATGGTGTGTCAACAAGTTAAGGTTGAGCACATAAGGCCTGTTTGGTTGTATAAAGAAATTGATTTGTCCAAATAGAAATGGGAGTTGATCAATATGGATTTCATTAGTGGTCTTCCTTAATTTCAAAACCAATTTGATTCGGTTTGGGTCATCATGAATAGGATGATAAAGTCTGCTTATTTCTCACCAGTCAAGACTATCTTTTTGGAAGAGGACTATGCAAAGTTGTATCTTTGGTAGATTGTGAAGCTGCATGGGGTGCCTGGTTTGATTATTTCTGATTGTGGTATGTAATTGTTGTCTCATTTCTAGCAGTCTTTTCATAAGGGGTTGGGTACTAAGGTTAGTCTAAGTACTGCCTTTCATCCTCAAATAGATGGGTAACCATTGGAGACTATTCAGACATTGGAAGATATGATTCGGGTGTGCATGATTGATTATGGTGGAAATTGGGTTGAGCATCTACCTTTGGTAGAGTTTGCTTACAACAATAGCTATCATTCTATAATACCCCAAAAATCTATTCCGAGACGTCACAAGGTGCTTACAACCACAGGTGATCCCACGCTAACCCATGAACTGGCATACTATTAAGCAACTAGTTAAATATGAAATAAATACTAAGTTTACTATGTGGAAATATAATTATGGTGGAATATCTGGTGATACAATACGGATACAACTTTACATTTTGATAAACTAAAGGACAGAACTAAAATGTACATAATTGACTCTGACTGACATCTGTGAAGCTTCTACTATACTGACTATAGATAGCTAGGATGCGACCGCAACTACCACTAATCAATACATATCAGAAAGAATGTAAATAATGTAAATGAATCTAACTAAAGTCCCTGAAGTAGGAGGACTCATTATCTTGCTTGCTGGAATCTGCAACTGCCTTAATCTGAATGCGCATACTAAAACTTGTACAAATATTATGAGGAAATGTGTTTCATGTTCTTCATTAAGATCATTTAAATCAGCCAAAACCTCCTTCTATTTTGAAGGACTTATCTGCTATACCCGTGGATAGAAAAGGCACAAATCACACAACTACAAATAAAAGTCTAAAGGTGTGTTGGTTTGGTCAGCTAAAAGAAGTAACTGTAACCCCCAAGGACCTACGAACACTTGGGTACCTAAACAAAATTAATTTTATTATTTTATTGGAACACATCTACAAAATTTATAAAAAAAGAATTCGGGTCATTGATAATGGGTGTTCCATACATATGACCAGAAAAAAAAAGAAAATTTTTGTTCTTTGAAGAAAATAGAAGGAGAATCAATCAGATTCAGTGATAATGCTAAAGATGATGTCATTGAGTTAGCTTAGTAAATCTCAACTTCTCATGTGAACTCATTGAAGTATATCTTGTGGATAAACTCAAACATAACCTGCTCAGTATCATTCAGTTATGTGATACACGATTTACAGTCTCCTATAAAGCTAAAAGATGCTATGTCAAACATGATAAAAAAGACATTTCTTTTATCAATAAATATGTTGATAATATTTATGTTTTAAATAGTACTAATTTTTCTACCCTTACCTGCCTCACTATGCAAACCAAGGACACTTAGTTGTGGCGCAGAAAGCTTGGGCATGCTAGTATACACATAATTGACAAACTCTCCAGACTCAAACTGGTAAAATATCTGCCAAAACTCAGGTCTGAGAAGGATCACATCTGTGATGCTTGCCAATTGGGTAAACAAAATCTAACAGCATTTAATATCAAATATATTATCTAGACTACCAAACTCCTTCAAACAATCCTCATGGATTAGTTTGGCCCTACCTAGACAGTAGGTAATGATGGAAAAAGATATGTTTTCATTATTATTGATGATTATTCCTATTTTACCTGGGTAACTTTTCTTGATCATAAACATGAGTCTTTCATGAATTTTGAGATATTTTGTAGGAAAGTAAAAAGTGAAGAAGGACACTTCATCACCTACGTTCAAAGTGATCATGGAGAATAATTTGAAAATAAAGCTTTCGAGAAATACTGTGCTCAGAACTGGTACTTTTAAAACATCTCATCATCTCGGTCTCCTAAAACAATAGTGTGGGGGAGCAAGAAAATCGATCCCTTCAGAAAACTGCAAGAACAATGCTACTAAAAGACAACCTTCCAGATCACTTTTGGGTAGAAGCAATGTAACGCCCCGAATCTGGTACTTGGAATGCTACATGGTGCTAACAATCCTGAAAGACCACTAGCTAACCCATGATAGATATTTGTAAGTGAGAACTGCATAATATACTGTATAAATGCGGAAAAAAAGGATGAAAGGCCATAAGGTTCAAAACTGTATCATGCTTAGTAAAATAATGTCTAAATGGGATATAAAAATACCTAAAACTAAAATAAACTGTCTAAACATATTGTAGTCTGAAAGCTTCTAATCTGTCCGAATAAGGAGTTGATGGGATATGTCTCCAATTAACTCCAAATACTAAAATAAACTAAGTACTAAAAGAATAAAATAATCAAATAATAACATCCTCGAATGATGAGGACTGACTGCTAGTCTATCTGCTGAACGTCTGTTCTACTAAGGAGTCTCTAGATCTCGTACTTCTGAACCTATGGTACAAAAACACCATAGCGCAAGAGAAAAGTAAGTGTTAGTAGGTGGAAATATATTGGTATGTAAGTGAGGTAGGCTAAATGCATGGGTTCATATGCATGAATAAAACTAACTAACTGAGTAACATGAATGTGAGAATACATGTATGAATACGTAACTGTAAATGAGATCGTGACAACACTGATTACTAAGTTTGAATACTGATAACATGGATTTTTGATAAATGGTACTGAGCAATTGTGTCTGATAGTCTAAGTTTTGTTGGAACTAGCTGAGTTTTATACTGAGCTGAGTGACTGTATCTGACAGTCCTGAATTTTGTAGAACTATCTAAGTTCTATTATTGAGACTAAGACTGTGGGAGGTAGTCATGTAACTGAAATGCCCCTAGTAAGCTATTTTAGCTGAGTTGGGGTCTAATCTGTAACCTAAATTAGAAGGGTGTCAATACCACAACACTAGAAAGGACAAGATGTGAGTGAGCCTAGTTTGACAGTATCCCCATATGAGAATGGTGGAACCTTCATCTGATGTGTGTTCCCATCTTTGGGTTCGCTTGGTGCTGAATCCTACTCATAACTGAATATATACTGAAGTGATTTGACTGAACTAAACTTACTAAGTTCCATTGACTGACGGAATGCTACTGAGATTTTATAACTGACTGAGATTACTAAACTGATACTGAATTTACTGAGTTTTGTTGAGTTATGTGACTTAGTGAATTCCACTGATCATGGCTTGACTGAGAGTATCTTGAAAACTAACACTAGCTCTAGGAACACAACTTAATTTTCAGGTAAAAGTATCCCCAGGACTTGATAGCATGAAAATGATAAGACATGACACTTCTTGACACATGGCCATAGTTAACAATTCATAGTATAATCATTAAGGGATTTCATGAATCATTTGCATTTGATAAGTTTAAACATGAACGGGAATGATTATAAACATATTATAATTTCATCAATCTAATCTCACGAGCTTTCCACCAAACAATTACAATGCATTACAATAACATGGGTGTCATTTTGAACATAAGGGTAAAGCATAGATTTATCATGTAGGTCTTTTTGTGTTATAATACACAAGTATTATTCTCTTTGGCATTTTATCGAACACTTAGTAGGCATAAATTAGGGATTAGGCATGATCATCAAATTTATACATCATAATTCCACAAAATAACTCAATTGATAGTTTTTAAGCCACATGCTAACATAAATTCAAAAAACACATTAAAGATTCCAACATGGGAATTATACAATACCATCAACATGATCATAATCAAGCCACAACATAATCAGCACAATTTATAATTTAAAATTGGATTCTTGGGCTTTATGGATGAAAGGAATTCATTAATGAACACTTGACATACCTTGATTCTTGAATTGGAGAAGATTGATGGCTAAATCTTTGAGAATTAAAGCATAACTTGAAAACCCTAAAGTTGTTCTTGAGAGAATTTGAGAGGATATGGGTGTATGTTGGCGAATTTAGGCCTGAATTAAGTGTTTAGGATATTTTTTCTGTAAGCCAAAAGAACCAATTGCTCTCAAATTCGCAGATTTTAAAAGATGAAAGTTCCAGTTATGGGGAGTGGAGCGTGCGTCTCATGCTATATCGCATGCTCTGGTCTGTGAAACGGAGTGTGCGGCGCACGCTTATCGCATGCTGCTACTGGTTTGAAATCCAAACATGCTCTAAACGGATTCCAAAAATTCCAAAACTCACCTAATATGTACTATTGACTTGCCCCATCATGACACAACTGGAAAATCATCAATTGAAGTTTGGGAAGGTCATTAAATAAATCTCTGAAGTTCGGAGGATTAAAATGAGACTAAGTCTTTTACACTTAGCTAAAATTTTCTGAGTGTTAGAGCTTTATTTAGCTTTAAGAGGCTGAATTGGACTTAGACTTTTATGGGGTCTTACAATATCTCCTCCTTGGGAACATTCGTCCTCGAATGAAACTAAATGAGAGGAAAAAATGACAAATTAAAGTATATACTGAACATAAACAACTGAAACATGATTTCATGACTAGGATGACTGATAAGATGAATGTATCATGATGATCATGCATATCTGAAGAATGAGTAATTGATTCATGAATGAATGACTGGGATTACTGATAAGATGAGTTTTTCATCAAGATGAAAATGAATATTTGATGCATAAATACATGACTGAACTGACACATGAATGCATGACGGAATATGCAATGGTATTTTATACCAAGTTTATAATGGAAATTTGAACATGAAATTGAATAAGCTTTAGGTAAACTGTTACCTTGAGCTGGATCTGAGTTTGTGCAGAAAAGGTGAGCATACTTGGTCCTCATATCAGCTTCTGCTTCCCAAGAAGCTCCGTCAACAGACTGATTCCGCCAAAGAACTTTGACTAAAGAAAATTCTTTGTTCCCCAGTCTACGAATCTGATAGTCAAGAATTTTAATTAGGATTTTCTCATAAGAGAGACTATCCTAAATGTCTATGCCCTCTATAGAGACTACAACTGCTGGGTCACCTATGTACTTCTTTATCAAGGAGACATGGAAGACTGGATAAACTGAGGCTAGATCTGAAGGCAATTCGTGCCCATAAGATACTTTGCGTAAGAGACTAAGAATTTTGAAGGGATTAACATATCAGGGACTAAGCTTTCCCTTCTTACCTAATCTCTTCACTCCCTTCTTGGGAGATATATTTAGATAAACATAATCACTAATCTCAAACTCGAGATCATTTCTAAGCACATCTGCATACAATTTCTATTGGCTCTGAGCTATCTTGAGCCTTTATTTCATCAACTGGACTTTTTCTAAGGCATTAAATACTAAGTAAGGCTCTATAACTGAGGACTCACTAACTTTAAACCAACCGATTGGAGATCTGTATCTCCTACCACAGAGTTTCAAATAGAGCCATCCTAATACTGGAATGATATCTGTTGTTGTATGCAAACCTAATCTAAGGAAAGTGGTCATCCCAACTTCCATTGAAATTAATTGCACATACTTGCAGCATAGCTTCTAAAGTCTGAATGGTCCATTTTTCTTGACCATCTGTCCGAGGATGAAAGACTGTATTGAGGTGAGCTCGGGAACTATGACCTTTTTGGAATTATTTCCCGAAATGAGAGATTAACTGGATACCTCTATATGAGACAATAGACAACGAACACCATGTAATCTGACCAACTCCCTGCTATAGAATTTGGCATAATCCTCGGCTGAATGAGAGGTATGGGCTAGAAGAAAGTGAGCTGATTTGGTTATCCTGTCTACAATGACCCAAACTGAATTATGCTGGTGATAAGTATGAGGCAAACCTGCCACATTCTCTAACTCTGAGCTGATAAAAGCCTAATCTGAGGTCTATCTTTGAGAAATAACTGGCACCCAAAAGTTGGTTAAACAAGTCATCGATTCTGGAAAGGGGATACTTTTTCTTGATCGTGACTTTATTGTGCTGATGATAATCAATGCACACTCTGAAAGAATCATCATTATTTCACACGAATAAGACTAGTGCACCCCATGGGGAAATACTGGGTCTGATAAATCCCTCATCTAAAAGATCCTTCAACTGTTCCTATAATTCTCTGAGTTCTGCTGGTGCCATTCTGTATGGCAGAATAGATATAGGCTGAGTATCTAGTAGGAGATCAATGCCGAAGCCTATTTCCCCTTTGGGAGAAATTCCTGAAAGATCTTCGGGAAAGTGATCTGACTATTCATTCACTAATGGGACTGATTCAACACTGGGAGTTTCAAAACTAGTGTCCTTAACTCAAGCAACATGGTAGACACATGCCTTAGATATCATTTTCCTTGCCCTATGGTAGGAAACAAGCTGACCCTGAATACTGAAGTACTACCCCTCTACTTTAGGATAGGTTTATTCGAAAACTAAAACTAGACAATTCTATTTCTACAGTCGACTGTGGCATAGAAAAAATGAAGCCAATCCATTCCGAGAATGACTTCAAAATCAGTCATCTCTAATTCAACTAAGTTTGTTGAAGTGACTTTCTAAGATACCATAACCGGACATTTCCTATATACCCATCGGGTTATGATAGTTTTACCCACTGGGGTAGTGACTGAAAAGGGCTCTGCTTGAATTTTGGGTCTGATTCTGAAATCAACTGCTAAATAAGGAGTAACAAAAAACAAAGAAGATCCTGGATCTAGCAAAGCTTAAAATGCAAGTGAAATATCTGTAACGTACTAGTAACTACATCAGGAGAATTTTATTGGTCCTATCGGGACTAAAGAGCATTAAGTATGTTTGGGTGTTTCCCACTAGTAGAACTAGAATGGACACCCTGCTGATTCGGACGATCGAATTGATTTAAGGAACGGTTATTCTGAGCCTGAACTCCTGACAGGGGATAATCTCTGACTCTGTGGCCTGGCTTGCCACACCCAAAATACAAATCACTGCCAACCCTGCAAAAACACTTGTAGTTCTTACCACAAGTATGACAAAGGGAATTGGTTTGGGCACTGCTAACACTGCCCTGAGGTTTAGGGGCTGATGTCGTATACCTGTTGCCATCTCTGAATTTCGACTCTAGAGCACTGGCTGAGGAAGGAGCTGGAATGGATGACTTAGGATTGAACTGAGAATGATTCCCTCTAATTCAATTTCATAAATCTAAGGAATTACACATGAAATAAACATCATTAATTGTTAGAAGCTAATCCTTGACATTTTTGGGGAAGAGCTTAAGCTAGAAAAAGTTCAGGGTATTATAATATCTCCCCCTTGGGAGCATTAATCCTCGAATGTGGCAAGTTAAGCTGAAATTGCTAAGAGATATGGGAATATATGATAGCATACATAACTGAGATGAACTGAATAACTGAATCTAAATTATTCTGACCTTCTGATTAATTCTATGAGTGGATGAACTTACAATGAGGACAACTATATAGATGAATATCTAATTAGGAAAGAATAGAATTACGGAAGAGTAATACCTTTGGCTAAATCTAAGTTTGCGGAGAAGAGGTGAGGGTACTTGGCTAGTATATTTGCTTCGGCTTCCCAAGTAGTACCCTTAATTGACTGATTTCACAAAAGAATTTTGACCAATGGAACTTCTTTGTTCCTCAGTCTACGAATCAGATGGTTTAAAATTTCAACTAGAATCTCTTCATAAGAAAGACTATTCTGAATATCTGAGCTTTCTAAAGGAACTACAACTGTGGAGTCACCGATACACTTCTTAAGCATAGAGATATGGAAAATAGGATGAATGGATGACAAGTGTTTGGGCAACTCGAGCTCATAGGCTAGCTTCCGAACACGACTCAGAATTCTGAAGGGGCCAACATACCGGGGACTAAGCTTCCCGTTTTTGCCAAATCTCTTCACCCCTTTCATGGGTGAAATCTTCAGATAAACTAAATCACCATCCTCAAACTCGTGGTCCCTTCTTCTCACATCTGCATATGATATTTGAAGACTCTAGGCTATTTTTATATCTTTCTATAATTAACTTAACTTTCTCCATAGCTTCAAACACTGCGTCAGGCCCAAGTAAAGTGGACTTACCTATTTAAAACCAATATGGACTAGCTACGATCATTCAAGAACTAGCAAATAA